>NC_041381.1:712152628-712155262 GCF_002162155.2 Triticum dicoccoides
GGCGGCGGTGGAGCGGGGGAGGGTGTGGTGGGTCGTCGGCGGCAGTGGAGCGAGGGAGGGTGCGGGGGGTGCTCGGCGGCGGTGGAGCGCGGGCCGGGGAGGGCGCCATTAGTAGTTTTGTAAAAAAGTAAAATAAATAAATATATATACTAATGGCGCACCCGGTCATAGTGCGACATTACTAGTTTAAACTAGTAATGGCGCACTGTGAAACGGTGCGCCATTAGTAGTTTTGCAAAAAAAAGAAATAAAAAAATACAGTAATAGCGCACTTTCTGGCTGGTGCGCCATTACTAGTTAGAACTAGTAATGGCGCACTTCAACCTGATGCGCCATTAGTATGTATGAAAAATGGAAAAAAATAATACTAGTGGCGCACCTTGTGTTTGGTGCGCCATTAGTGTCTTCCACACTAATGGCGCACCACCAACCGGTGCGCCATTAGTATATAGTAGTGGCGCACTACTTACCTAGTGCGCCATTAGTATCAATCCTATCTATAGCCCTTTTCCTAGTAGTGGGAAACCATGACTATCTGTTGATCAATGAGCTAGTCAACTAGAGGCTCACTAGGGACATGTTGTGGTCTATGTATTCACACATGTATCACTGTTTCCGGTTAATACAATTATAGCATGAACAATAGACAATTATCATGAACAAGGAAATATAATAATAATCATTTTATTATTGCCTCTAGGGCATATTTACAACATCAACTTCATACGGGTGGATCCTCCGTCAACTATGTCGCCCGCGACAACAACTGCAACACCAACAACCGTGGCAAGGGCAACTACCGCGACAAGGGTCGCGGCAACTCTGGTGACCGTGGTGACTACAACAACAACAACAACCGCGACGGGTACCGTGGTGACTGTGGTGGTTGTGGCAATCGTCAGAACGGTAACCGTGATGGTGACCGCGGTGACCATGGCGGTGGCGGGGATGCACGTCTGCACTGCCAGCTCTGTCGGGGCCCTGGGCACTATGCCTGGGAGTGCGCTTAGCGCTAGAACCACGCCTTCCAACCTCAACAGTCCAAGATGGCGGGTCTCGCTGCCGCTTCACCACCATTCATCCTCGGTGACCCTAACTGGTCCACTGACACAGGGGCTACCGATCGTATCATGTTGGATCTGGACCGTCTCACCGTGAGGTAAAAGTACCCTGGACGGGACCACATCCACACTGCCGATGGATCAGGTTTGCACATAGCTCATCGTGGTCATGCCCTTCTTCCTACACCCTCTGTCAATCTTAAACTTCGCAACATATTACATGTTCCCAATTCCGACAAGAACCTTCTTTCTGTTAGTCGTCTTGCCGTTGACAATCATGCTTATCTAAAATATTATCCTACTCATTTTCTTATGAAGGATTTGACAACCAAGAAGGTTCTTCTTCGCGGCAGATGTGCAAATGGGCTCTATCCCATTCGGCCTTCACGTTCTCATGTCTTGTCTTCAGTTAGGCTCTCTGCTGAAGATTGACATGCTAGACTCGGCCACCCGTCCACACAAGTTGTTCAACATGTTTTGGCGTCCAATAAATTAGCATCATCGAGTCGGGCTTTGGCCCATGTGTGTAATGCTTGTCAACATGGCAAAGCACATCAGCTACCTTTTCCTAGATCTTTGAATGTTTCCTCGTTTTCGTTGGAACTTATTTTCTCAGATGTGTGGGGACCTGCCGAAACCTCCTCTGGTGGGTTCCAGTACTATGTTTCATTTATTGATGATTATAGTAAATTTGTGTGGATTTATCTTCTCAAACAAAAGTGTGATGTGTTTGATGTCTTTCGTGATTTTCTTGCCCATGTTGAACGCCTCCTATCTCGCAAAATCCTATGTGTTCAATCAGACTAGGGTGGGGAATACGAAAAACTTAGCAACACATTTTTTCGGCAACTTGGCATTGCTCACCACGTCTCTTGTCCACACACACACCAACAAAATGGCTCAGCCGAAAGGAAGCACCGTCACATTATTGACATGGGCCTCTCCTTATTATCGCATGCGTCTATGCCCCTCCGTTTTTGGGATGAGGCGTACTTGTACGCATGCTACCTTATCAACCGACTACCTAGCCGCATCATTGGCAATATGAGTCCCATGGAAAAATTGTTTTCCACCAAGCCTGACTACGCATCTCTTCGCACGTTCGGGTGTGCATGTTGGCCTAACTTGCGCCCGTATAACACTCAGAAACTTGCGTTTAGATCACAATAGTGTGTGTTTGTCGGGTACATCATTCATCACAAAAGATATAAATGTCTTCACGTACCTACCGCTCGTATATATATATATATATATATATATATATATATATATATATATATATATATATATATATATATATATATATATATATATATATATATATCACGAGATGTTATCTTTGATGAACAAAATTTTCCTTTTACCAATGACCAACCCTCTCCAATACCGCCTCGCGTTGCTGAACATGCAATCCTTTTATTTCCACATGACCACATGAACTATGGTGCATCTGTTTCTCGAACTAATCTGGATGCAGGTACCGATTCGGTGCAGCAAAACCCATCTCCGGACTCCCAGGCAGATCCTGTCTCCCAATCCGCCGCCGCATCAGCCTAGGATCACAAGGTGTGTC
>NC_041381.1:712161609-712184306 GCF_002162155.2 Triticum dicoccoides
AGGATAGTTGTTGGAATAGCTCTAGTCTCTTAGAGAAAGTTAAGAATAGTTGTAATAACATGGTAAGGAGTAGTATTTTGTTAGAGGTAGTTTAGAAAGAGGTGGAATTTAAGATCTGTTCAATAGTGTCTTGCTAGTGTGGTGGATGAAATAACTAAGTCTGTAATCCTGTTTATCTCTGGTTTCATTCCAGTAATGGAATTGGGAGCTATGCTCCTTAATTCAAAATAAGAAGTGACGGTATCTTTTCACAGTTGAACTTTTATAATGCCTCCCGTTCAATTTGTGTCGTCTCATAAAAGCCATCTTGGAGCATCCAAGATACTTCAAATGAGAAGCCGTTCCTATTACCGAGGTGTGCCAAATTTGCGGATCAACTTAGACTAGTCATAAAAGTAGTAACGTAGGTAGTAACATAAAACTCAATGCAATGCCAACAAGATATCTTGAGTACATGGCATGTCAACGAATGAGGAAGAGAATCTTGTGATAACTAGCTATGTTAGCATATAACATCACAAACTCCAAAACAAGATTAGTATACAACCTAATAAATGGAACTTTGCATGATACTAGCCATTAGTTACTACCCACTATCAAGGTGGTAACATAGACTACAAACATAGGCATGACACTAGTCTATGTCACTCCCCACAATAACTAGTCTTAATGATATGGGCCTTCGTCTATTGGTCTGGGCTTGGTCAATGGTTGCCGAACTGAGCTACACCAATGATAATAGCTTGGGTTTGCAGAATATGGAAAGTTACCTATTTGACAAAAGAAATTATGTGTTTGGCTATTTTGCAGAAAATGATGTATTCTCCAGAAAATGATGTATTTTGTAGAAAATGGAAAGTTAACCCTGTAATTTTTTTTGTTTACACATGTACAAAAAAAGTATGTACAAATCTAAAAGAAAAGAAAACATAAAAAGTCAAATAAAGTTACATGTCCAATCGGAAAAATTTACATAAGCATTCCGTTTAATCCTAAATATTATCCATCTAAGATCCTCTTTGAAGAAAGCCCTTGCTGTGAAAAGACTTGGTCTCTTATATTCTTAAATATGTCAACATTTCTGGTTTGCCCAATAACCCATGCACCAAGCCTAATGATTTCTATGAAAAAAGGTTCATGAGCTTGCAGAATGTCTTTTAGTTTACATTCCCGTTTCCACATATAAATTCCCGATCCCAAAAATTACATTTTTGTTTCATCCTTTACATTTTTGTTTCATCCTTTCTACGCTGTTATCACCCCTACACAATAGAAATACTTATGATATACATACATAATGCATAATTGATCATCTATTAGACACATAGAAACATCTCAGGCACTAGCACTTGATGGCCTTTTGTCAAATACAGAAAATCCAAATCATCACGTCGCATCAATCCATGTCGCCTCTCCTCCTTGCCTCCATGGCCAGCCAGGAGAACCTTCACCGCACCACCAGTAAGCTCGACGGTAGCTAGCAACCTCAAGGTTATTCAAGGAGGTGTTGCCCCTTTCTTCCACTACTTTCTTTGGCCAGAAGAGCATCAACGCAAAGAAGAGACCTAGGACGCCGAGGATTTGACCTAACGTGGTGTTCTCCAGGTAGTACAAGTTAATGACAAGTACTCGTTCCGTTTCAAAATATAAGATGTTTTAGCTTTGTGAAGTGAGTGTATCTAGACTCTTTTGATGTTTAGGTTCACTCTGAACTATACACTAAAGATATCTAGATACATTTGCTTCACAAAGCTAAAACGTCTTATATTTTGAAACGGAGGGAGTAGGTGTTAAAGGGGACGGCCAGAATTGAGAGTGTAGGAAAGGAGCATGTCATTTCGTGTAGGATGCGGTTGTGTCCAGACCTGCTTCAAGAATTGAAGTGTTTGTGGGGAGGCGTGACGAAAGGGGTCCAACGTTACGTTATTTGATTAACATGGGTGGAGTTAAAGAAAGAATGATTAGTTTAAGGCTGAAGTAGTTTCTCCTAGTTGGTTTATGAGGCGTATGAATTGAGCCGACGGTTCAGATCAAACGACAAAGATTAGTCCCATAGATCCAACAAGACATAATCATTAGAAGAAAATGTAATAAAACTAATAGTATCAGGATAGGCCTAGTCCCATCAATTGCCAAAGCAACGCACAAAATCCCCACTCAACTATCTCCTGCGAGCACACCGCCGCCTCCACATCCACCAGCCACTACGCCGCCGCCTCCACATCCAGTCATCCACCAGCCACCATGCCCCCACCTCCATCTAGCCCAGGGCGACCACCCATTCCACTGCCGAGCACTCTGCCGCCAGCTTGACAGCGTTCGTTACCTCGGCAACATCGGACGCCTCATCTTTGGAAGGTTGTGTCACTCTGTTGAAACCCTTGCTATAAACCTAGCCGCCTTTGATGGCAGCCCAGACTATGCCCTGTTCGATTTATGGTTTCACTTACAGGTACGTGAGTGGTACTACTAATTCTAATTTCCTAGCAGACATGAGCACCTAATTAGATGAGCCCTTATGCAGCAAGAGACCCAGGAAAGCATTCGTGATGGAGATTGGTCGTGCAACATGATGCTCTGGTTCTGCTTTGAATTTCCTGCATATTTACCTTACTGACAAGCATCACTGAAATGGAAATTAGAATCATCAAATTATGTTAGTTATGAAGCAGGTTGATGTTTGAACAATTTGCCAATGTCGGTGACACAACTAGTACACATGAAAAGCCCAACAACCATTGGTGTATGTAGATGATATGACCTTCAACCTTTTTAGTCTTTGTTCCATTTACTGAAGTGTTGTATCACTTAATTCTGCGAATCATTTATCAACCAAACCCAGGTATCCATTCTAATTATTTGTGTCAGTACCAAAGTAATTGCATGAAAATAATTATTTGTTTTCCATGGAAAATAATTTTTCAGCTGTATTTTTTTGCCAATTGTATTTCTAGTATCCTATGCATATTATTTACTGTCTCTTTTTCTTTATATACCATGCAGTTTGTGATTTCAGAAAACAATCAATCAAGTCTGTGATACTCATCTATATTCTGGTGAGTTAAAGATCCATATGAAGTTTGTTGGGCATCATCTGATCTTATTCTGTGCCTTGTCTAGAGTTGATTAGCTCTAGTGTTTATATTAGTATTCTTAATGCTCAAGTTTGTGTGTTCGATTTGTTGGAAAACAGATGAATGCAACAACTGATCAGGTTCAAGAAAGATGAAGCAAGAAATGTTGTTTCCCAGGCTCTAAATCTAAAGCTTCCGTTTGATGAGAAAGATTTGATGGAGGAGAACCTAGAGGTGGAGCTGATCAGGAGGCAGCTGGGTCTTGAGCATGTCAGGTCCTCATGATAAGTCAATTTTGACGTTAAATGTGAACCTATTTCTAAGACGTGTCAATCACAATTTTTTCTCAAGGACCAAATTAGTTGCTGAAATCTGCTGTTTTCCCAAATCATCTAGTCTTCTTGGAGCTCTTTGTGTTATCATCGGTACTAGTACTTCTCAAGAAGAGCGATAATACTGATATAAAAAGGTATTTCTGCTTTTCATTTGCATGATACATGAAGAATAATAAGAGGGAAAAAGTGCAAGTAACAGTTGCATGATCATGCAAGTCTTTGTGAGCACCTCCATTTGTACTAGGAATGTCATAATTTTCTGAAGAGTATTGACTTCGGAAAGCAAGAGCTAAAAACCTATTTTAGCCTGTTTATGCTATCAACATTCTTGTTGATGTCCATGTTCTGCTCGAGGATATCAAAGAGAAGAAACAAAGAATCAAGTAAATTTTGAACCCCGTTGAAGAATTGATTGGAGGGAGCTAGCTCTTTAGCTCAGTATGGGCTATAGTGTTCACCATTTATTATTGCAAATGAACCAAGTGGTTCACCTGTATGTAAGCTTCCGCGCACCTTTGGAAGGAGCGGCAGTCCCTCATGGAGTGCGTAGACCTCTTGACCCCATCCCTGTCGGTGAAGCTTGTTGGAAATATGAGCAAATTACTATGAGTTTTAATCCAAATAAACAGATGATAAATCATGACAGCACTAGCAGAGATTAAACTAATCATGCGAACTAGCATAGTAGATGAACAAATGACATCTAGGGCACATACTAGAAACATGAATTCTACCACGATCTCGAATAGGAAGGATAGAATCACATACGGTGCAGCGGGTGCAGCACTGCCGGCGTTGACGTTGTCGCCCATGTCGTCGAGGATGAGGTTGCCGAGGTCGGGGAAGAAGTCGTCGTTTGCGAAGTCGTCGCTGCCAGCAGTCGCGCAAGTGCGCTCCCCAAAAACCTGATCGCCCCTCTCCCATACAGGATCATGAGAGGCGGGGTTCCGGAGGCCTACTATCCCTTCTCCCTGTGCACGCCGAAAGGAGGGATGGAGAAGACTAGCTTGGCGGCGCAATGATCTGGAACGGTGGTGAGAAACCATACGAAGCGGCGGCTACTAGAGTAGATGTCTGCCTGACTATATAGTGCGGGCCGGGTAGGTCGTGGGAGTAAACCCCACGTCCGAGTCGTCACGATCCAAAAGAATCAGAAACGGTTCAGTAATTAACTCGTCCGTTGATTATTAATTAATGACTCATTAATTTTTCCCGAGCAGCAAAAATATAGACAACGTACATAGCTCTGTCCTTGGCTCGGCTCAACCCCGCAACCCGCGGCACGGTGCGGCATGGGTTCCAATCTTGATGTGGACTCCTGTCGCCTCTGATAACGGCAGCGCACTAGAGACATGGAGTGGATGAGATGTCGATGAGGCGGGTGTCGACGAAATCTTCGGCGCGAGGGGACGAGATCCTCCGCGGTCCACCCGACGATGGGGGTGATGCTGGTGCAGGGGCTGGCGTGACCAGCGTATCCATACCCGACGTGATCCGAGTACGAAGTTGAACGGACCCGATGATGCTGATGTGGAAGCGGAGGCTCCCGAAAGTCAGATCGATACCCTCGTGGAGGGTGCTGAACACGGTGCATTGCGCCAGGGTGTGTGGCATGAACTCGAGGGAGCCGAAGAAGATCTGCTCCGCAAGAGTCGACGAACCGCCATTCGTCGAGATGAGGATCAGAGACTCCATGGGTCAAGTAGACGAAATTCCCACAGACGGCGCCAATTGACGAGGGAGTACCTCGGCAATGCCCACAGTTGTGGACTTAGGATTTTGATGAATCATGTCTACCGGTGGAATCGACGATCTAAACATGAGGTGTGAAACACAAGACACAGATTTACCCAGCTTCAGGCCTTTGTAAAGGAAACCCTACATGCTGCTTGTTGGATCTTTATATTGATGGAGTGTACAAAGTCGTCGAGATCGGAGACTACGGTTAGCCCTTGCGCGTGGCCAAGGCTAGATCAATCGTGAGGGTGGTTGTGAGGTTTGTGTGCGTTATTGTTGTGCCGACCTCGTACCCCTCTCCCAGCCTTTATAGACTAGGCTGGGTCTCGAGTTCGTATCAGGATTGGTTTACATCATGGTAAGGGGCCCCTATCTACTTACAATAGCACTTCCTTACGGATCACGTCATGTCCGTGGACTTCCTGGGCTCCAAGCGTGCCGATGACCTGGACCTCGATTCCTTCCGGGCCGCGGGCCTCCTGATATCCGATACTAGGTATCCTTATGGTGGGCACCCGCAGGGTCATGCCCACAACAATCATCCAAATTATCATGCCTATCTTAATGGCTATAAAGAAAGAGCTTTTGGGAGACAACCCATTATATTTTTTCTTTCAGTTTATTTTTGTTTCTTTGAGTCTTGGAAGTTATTACCTCTATAATAACCTCTCCTTATCCTTTTTGTTTCGTTTTTGTGCCAAGAATAGCCTCTAATGGGAGGAAAGTGAGATTTGGGGAAGTTGTTATCCCGAAACTGATTTTGTACTGTCACCAAAAAAATTAATTCTCTTAGCCAGTACGTCAGATTGATCTGAAATGTTTTATGCCCATGCCCCAGGTTGTTACCCAACTTTCATTAGTTTTGCACTTCTCGATTTCAGCAACAGAAGATTTTTGAAAAATCGGTATTTACTTGCAGTTTTGTTTTGACAGATTTTGCTGTTATTTGCACTTGCCTCTTAAAACTTTTTTTTGGTTCTTCTTGATCACTAGAGCTTTCAAAAGAAGTTGCTACAATAGCTAATGTTTTAGTGGATGTTTTACTTCAGTTGAACTGAACCAAAGGATTACTATCTTGCATACATTAATATTGCTAATGAAGATTGTGTGAAGTTTTGTATGAAGGAAGTTTTCAATTGTAGGGAGAGAATGATGTGATGAGATGAAGTATGGACAAAATCTCGAGCTTGGGCATGCCCCATGTCACCCCAAGAAATATCCAAGAGGTACAAGCGTCAAAGCTTGGGGATGCCCAAGGCATCCCCTTCTTCGTCAACCAAATTTCAGGTCTTCTTTCAAGACGCTATATTTTTATTGCTTCATATACTATGTGTTGTTCTTGGAGCGTTAGTTGTTTTAGTTTTTGTTTAGTTTCGTTTTGGTTGCTGTAATAAATTCTTGGATCCTAGCATTCTTGTGTGGGAGAGAGACACGCTCCGTTTTCATTGCCTAGAACAATCTAGTTTTCACTCTTATTGTTCTATGAGTGTTCTCTTCTGCTAGTACTGCGTTTAGCTTTAGTTTTCCTTTCGTTTTTGTTCAGAACTTGCCAGTTCTTTTTAGTTAGGTGTGGTGAGCTCTCTGATCTTTGTTTATTATTAGCTATGAGAGTTGTTTCAAATAAGTTTATTGATGTTGGAGAAGAGTAGAATGTTTCATGCTTATATTGGTACAAAAAAAAGCTTGTTTAGACTGTGGCTTAGACTTTATCATGTCATGTTAGATATTTCGTTGAATTTATGCTTAGTGGTTATTGTTGTAGCATGACTTGTTTCTTGAGATTGCTTAATGTGCCATTGAAAGAATCATGTGTTGTTTTTATCATACAAAAGCATAATATTATGGTATTCTCCTTTGTTGCTTTATTTGGGTTGACTTGGCACATGCTTACACCATGTTATGACAATGAACCAGGCACCTTGCGCGATCATTTAGTTTTTGACTTGTGATATCACTTTATGCTTTGATTAATAATGTTTTGTCGCTATGCATGATTATGGCCATTATTGCTCTCTTAGTTGGTCGCTCCCAGTCATTTGCTAGCCTTCACCTATACTGAGTATTAGCTCTACTCGTGCATCCAACTCTCAAAAACCAAAGTTTGCCAAAGTGTCTACCATATCTACCTATTAGCATCATTTGCTATTCCATGTATATTTTTTGTTTTATCTATCTTCCAAATTAAATGCTTGTAATATGAAAATTAGTCAGTAAACCTCTCACAAACTTGATGGCACATTTACTTTCTTGCACTTAATAATTTCGAACCATTGTGACTATCATATGTAGCTTGTATGCTTGCAAGTTGTGGGTTGGGAGTTAGCACAACCATTTTTTCATGGGGCACACTTTCAACATTGCACTTATTCCAATTCAGTTGATATCATGATCTTTTGTTTATGGATGCCTAGTGATACGTCTTCGTCGTATCTATAATTTTTGATTGTTCCATGCTAATATTCTTCAACTTTCATATATTTTTGGCAAGTTTTTATACTATTTTTGGGACTAACATATTGATCCAGTGCCCAGTGCCAGTTCCTGTTTGTTTCATGTTTTATGTTTCGCAGAAAACCAATATCAAACGGAGTAGAAACAGGATAAAAACGGATGGAGAATAATTTTGGAATATTTGGGATTTTCCAGAGGAAGAATCAATGTGAAAAAGTGTCCGAGGTGGCCAGGAGATAGGGGGGCGCGCCCTCCCCCCTAGGCGCTCCTGGCACTCTCCTAGGCCACCCATAAAGCAGTTGACGCTCTTCTTTTGCCTCAAGAAAGCTAATTTTAAGAGAAAAATCTGGGCGAAAGATTCACCCCAATCGGAGTTACGGATCTCCAGATATAAAAGAAACGGTGAAGGGGCAGAATCTGAGAACGCAGAAACAGAGAGATAGATCCAATCTCGGAGGGGCTCTCGCCCCTCCCAAGCCATGGGAGCCAAGGACTAGAGGGGAAACCCTTCTCCCATCTAGGGAGGAGGTCAAGGAAGAAGAAGAAGAAGAAGGGGGGCTCTCCCCCCTTGCTCCCGGTGGCGCCGCAATGCCGCCGGGGGCCATCATCATCACCACGATCTTCACCAACACCTCTGGCATCTTGATCAACATCCCCATCACCTTCGCCCATCTATATTCAGTGGTTCACTCTCCCGCAACCCGCTATACCCTCTACTTGAACATGGTGCGTTATGCTTCATATTATTATGCAATGGTGTGTTGCCATCCTACGATGTTTGAGTAGATTTCCATTGTCCTATCGGTGATTGATGAATTGCTATGATTGGTTTGAGTTGCATGCTTTATTATTGGTGATGTCCTATGGCGCTCTCCGTGTCGCGCAAGCGTGAGGTATCCCCGCTGTAGGGTGTGCAATATGTTCATGATTTGCTTATGGTAGGTGGCGTGAGTGACAGAAGCACATACCCGAGTAAGTAGGTTGTTTGCGTATGGGATAAAGGGGACTTGATACTTTAATGCTATGGTTGGGTTTTACCTTAGTGATCTTTAGTAGTTGCTGATGCTTGCTAGAGTTCCAATCATAAGTGCGTATGATCCAAGTAGATAAAGTATGTTAGCTTATGCCTCTCCCTCAAATAGAATTGCAATAGTGATTACCGGTCTAGTAATGTAGTCAATTGCTTAGGGACAATTCCAAAACTCCTACCACCACTTTTCCACACTCGCTATATTTACTTTATTGCTTCTTTATCTAAACAACCCCTACTTTTTATTTACGTGTTCTTTATTATCTTGCAAACCTATCCCAACAACACCTACAAAGTACTTCTAGTTTCATACTTGTTCTAGGTAAAGTGAACACTAGGCGTGCGTAGAGTCGTATCAGTGGCAGATAAGGCTTGAGAGAGTATTTGTTCTACGTTTAGCTCCTCGTTGGGTTCGACACTCTTACTTATCAAAAGAGGCTACAATTATCCCATATACTTGCGGGTCATCAAGGCCTTTTTCTGGCGCCTTTGCCGGGGAGTCATAGCGTGGGGTGAATATTCTTGTGTGTGCTTGTTTGATTTATCACTAAGTAATTTTTATTTACTGTTCTTAGTTGTTCTCTATCTTTAGTTATGGATATGGAACACGAAATACCAAAAAAATTAGGTGTACTTGATACTCATGGAGATGGAGAACCTCCTAAAACCCTCAATGCTCGTTATGTGAAAGACATTATGTACTACTTTAATAATCCTGAGAAAAACCCATTCAATTATGTTATGGGAGACACGTTGGATCAACGTGAATACTTTAGGGATTATCGCTTGACACAAAAAGGGAAACTATTATGGGATCAAATTAATATGTTGCGTTGGTATGCTCGGGATTTATGCTTGAGATATGATATTACTTGTTGCTCTAGGATGAAGGCTCCACACCTTCCCCTTTCATGCAAACCTTAGCTTCTTATGCTAGAGGTATATATGATTACTATGATGTTGAACAAATTGAAGAATTTGTTGCTTTTATGGCTGCTTATGAAATTGAATCTTTGTTTGAAAAGTATGAAGCTTTATATGATGATGTTTATAGGCCTAAAAATTATGCTATATTGAAATATTTCTACGAAAATTATGAATACAATTACAATTTTAATGCATTTGTTGAGAAAGTCTCCGCTGTCCAAGAAGAGACTAATATTTTGCAGGAAGCTATGGAAGAAGAAATTGATGAAACTGTGAGCCCATTGGATGAAAAAGATGATGAGGAGAGCGAAGAACAAAAGGAGGAAGAGCGGATTGATCACCCGTGCCCACCTTCTACTGAGAGTAACTCTTCAACTCATACATTGTTTAATTCCCCTTCGTGCTTACCAAAGGATGACTGCTATGATGATTGCTATGATCCCGTTGATTCTCTTGAAATATCCCTTTTTGATGATACTTGCTTGCTTGTGGCCCAGATGCCAATATGAATTATGCTTATGGAGATGAACTTGCTATAGTTCCTTATGTTAAACATGAAATTGTTGCTATTGCACCCACACATGATAGTGCTATTATCTTTTTGCATTCTCCCGACTACACTATATCGGAGAAGTCTGTTCTTATTAAGGATTATATTGATGGGCTGCCTTTTACCATTACACATGATAATTTTGATGAATGTGATATGCATGTGCTTGCTGCTCTACTTGCAATTATTATGAGAGAGGAACTATATCTCCACCTCTCTATGTTTCCAATATGATAAAATTGCAAGAAACTACTTATACTATGTGTCGGCCTTTACTATGTGTGCATCAATTGTTCTTTTATGACATGCCGATGCATAGAAAGATAGTTAGACTTCGTTTTTGCATGATATATGTTACTTTGTGCTCACTACTAAATTACAAATCATTGTTAATTTAAATTGTCTTTGATATACATTGGGATCTGGGTGGATTCATTATTTGAGCACTATATGCCTAGCTTAATGGCTTTAAAGAAAGCGCTGCCAGGGAGACAACCTGGAAGTTTTAGAGAGTCATTTATTTCTGTTGAGTTCTTTTATATAGTTTTAAAAAAGAGGGGAACCTAAAAACTTTTCAAAAAGGAAAGTGAAAGTGAGAGAGACAAGCATTGTTGAAGTGGGAGAGCTCCTTGAACTTTGTTCATGCTCACGGAAACTTTGTGAATCTTGATTACAGAAACTTTTCATCAAAAATAATTATCCCCTTGTACAATTCCATTGTATATAAAAATAATGTGCCAAGGTTTGCCTTTAGGATGTTTACAATGCTTGTTGGTTTGTACGGTGCAGGACAGAAACTTTGGCTGTAGTGCTCGATTTTACATTTTTTGCTGGAACATCAAATGGTTCTGATTCCTTTTGCACTGTCTTTCTGTGCACCTTTGTTATGTTTCCTAATTTTGGTAGAATTTTTGGGGTACCAGAATTATGGTGAATGTTCAGATTTCTACAGACTGTTGTGTTTTTGACAGATTCTGTTTTTGATGCATAGTTTGCTTGTTTTGATGAATCTATCAATTTATATCAGTGGATTAAGCCATGGAAAAGTTATATTACAGTAGACACAATGCAAAAACAAAATATGAATTGGTTTGCAACAGTACTTAGAGTGGTGATTTGCTTTATTATACTAACGGATCTTACCGAGTTTTCTGTTGAAGTTTTGTGTGGATGAAGTGTCTAATCGAGGAGGTCTCGATATGAGGAAAAGGAAGAGAGGCAAGAACTCAAGCTTGGGGATGCCCGAGGCACCCCAAGTAAATATTCAAGGAGACTCAAGCGTCTAAGATTGGGGATGCCCCGGAAGGCATCCCCTCTTTCTTCAACAAGTATTGGTGTGTTTTCGGATTCGTTTCGTTCATGCGATATGTGCAAGTCTTGGAGCGTCTTTTGCATTTAGTTTTCATTTTTGTTTATGCACCAGGCTGGTATGAGATAGTCCTTGGTTGATTTATATAATTCTCATTGCGCTTCACTTAAATCTTTTGAGTGTGGCTTTATAGAATGCTTCATGTGCTTCACTTATATCATTTGAAGTTTGGATTGCCTGTTTCTCTTTACATACAAAACCGCCATTTCTAGAATGCTCTTTTTGCTTCACTTATATTTGTTAGAGCATGGACATATCTTTTTTAGAAAGAATTAAACTCTCTTGCTTCACTTATATCTATTTAGAGAGATGACAGGAATTGATCATTCACATGGTTAGTCATAAAATACTACATAAACTTGTAGATCGCTGAATATGATATGTTTGATTCCTTGCAATAGTTTTGTGATATAAAGGTGGTGATATTAGAGTCATGCTAGTGGGTGGTTGTGGATTGTAGAGACACTTGTGTTGAGGTTTGCAAGTCCCGTAGCATGCACGTATGGTAACCGTTGTGTGACAAATTTGAAGCATGGGGTGTTTCTTTGATTGTCTTCCTTATGATTGGCGGTCGGGGACGAGCAATGGTCTTTTCCTACCAATCTATCCCCCTACGGGCATGCATCGTAGTACTTTGCTTCGAGGGCTAATAAACTTTTTGCAATAAGTATATGAGTTCTTTATGACTAATGTGAGTCCATGGATTATACGCACTTTTACCTTTCCATCATTGCTAGCCTCTTCAGTACCGTGCATTGCCCTTTCTCACCTCAAGAGTTGGTGCAAACTTCGCCGGTGCATCCAAACCCCGTGATATGATACGCTCTATCACACATAAGCCTCATTATATCTTCCTCAAAACAGCCACCATACCTACCTATCATGGCATTTCCATAGCCATTCCTAGATATATTGCCATGCAACTTCCATCATCATCACATACATGACTTGAGCATTTATTGTCATATTGCTTTGCATGATCATAAGATAGCTAGCATGATGTTTTTATGGCTTATCTATTTTTTGATGTCATTGCTACGCTAGATCATTGCACATCCCGATACACCGCCGGAGGCATTCATATAGAGTCATATCTTTGTTCTAGTATCGAGTTGTAAGTAAATAAAAGTGTGATGATCATCATTATAGAGCGTTGCCCCATAAAAAAAGAAAAAGGAAAGGCCAAAGAAGCCTAAATAAAAAAGGGGGCCAAAGAAGAACACCGAAAAAGAAAAAAAAGAAAAAAAGAAAGAAAAAAGAAAAAGAAAAGGGGCAATGTTACTATCCTTTTACCACACTTGTGCTTCAGAGTAGCACCATGTTCTTCATATAGAGAGTCTCATATGTTGTCACTTTCATTTACTAGGGGGAATTTTCATTATAGAACTTGGCTTGTATATTCCAATGATGGGCTTCCTCAAATTCCCTAGGTCTTCATGAGCAAGCAAGTTGGATGCACACCCACTTAGCTTTCAGTTTGAGCTTTCATACACTTATAGATCCTAGTGCATCCGTTGCATGGCAATCCCTACTCCTCGCATTGACATCAATTGATGTGCATCTCCATAGCCCGTTGATTAGCCGCGTCGATGTGAGACTTTCTCCCTTTTTGTCTTCTCCATATAAACCTCCACCATTATATTCTATTCCACCTATAGTGCTATATCCATGGTCTGCGCTCATGTATTGAGTGAGGGCAGAAAAAGCTGAAGCGCGTTAAAAAGTATGAACCAATTGCTCGGCTTGTCATTGGGGTTGTGCATGATGGGAGCATTTTGTGTGACGAAAATGAAGCATGGCCAAACTATATGATTTTGTAGGGATAAGCTTGCTTTGGCCTTGTTGCTTTGAAAAGACATGATTGCTTTATTAGTACGCTCAAAGTATTATTGTTTTTTATGTCAAATGATAGACTATTTCTTTGAATCACTCGTATCTTAATATTCATGCCATGATTAGACATATGATCAAGATTATGCTAGGTAGCATTCCACATCAAAAATTATCTTTTTTATAATTTACCTACTCGAGGACGAGCAGGAATTAAGCTTGGGGATGCTGATACGTATCCGTAGTATCTATAATTTTTTATTGTTCCATGCCAATATTCTTCAACTTTCATATATTGTTGGCAACTTTTTATACTATTTTTGGGACTAACATATTGATCTAGTGCCCAGTGCCAGTTCCTGTTTGTTGCATGTTTTATGTTTCGCAGAAAACCAATATCAAACGGAGTCCAAATGGGATAAAAATGGACGGAGAATTATTTTGGAATATTTGGGATTTTTCGGAGGAAGAATCAATGCGAAACAGTGTCCGAGGTGGCCAGGAGATAGGGGGGCCCGCCCTTCCCCCTGGGCACGCCTGGCACTCTCCTGGGCCACCTGTAAGGCGGTTGACGCTCTTCTTTTGCTCAAAGAAAGCTAATTTTATGAGAAAAATCTGGGCAAAAGATTCACCCCAATAGGAGTTACGAATCTCCAGATATAAAAGAAACGGTGAAGGGGCAGAATCTGAGAATGCAGAAACAGAGAGATAGAACCAATCTCAGAGGGGCTCTCGCCCCTCCCAAGCCATGGGAGCCAAGGAACAGAGGGGAAACCCTTCTCCCATCTAGGGAGGAGGTCAAGGAAGAAGAATAAGAAGGGGGCTCTCTCCTCCTTGCTTCCGGTGGCGCCGGAACGCCACCGGGGGCCATCATCATCACCGCGATCTTCACCAACACCTCTGCCATCTTCATCAACATCTCCATCACCTTCCCCCATCTATATTCAGTGGTCCACTCTCCCACAACCCACTGTATCCACTACTTGAACATGGTTCTTTATGCTTCATACTATTAACCAATGATGTGTTGCCATCCTATGATGTCTGAGTAGATTTCCGTTGTCCTATCGGTGATTGATGAATTGCTATGATTGGTTTGAGTTGCATTCTTTATTATTGGTGTTGTCCTATGGTGCTCTCCATGTCGTGCAAGCGTGAGGGATCCCCGCTGTAGGGTTTGCAATATGTTCATGATTTGCTTATGGTGGGTGGCGTGAGTGACAGAAGCACAGACCCGAGTAAGTAGGTTGTTTGCGTATGGGATAAAGGGGACTTGATACTTTAATGCTATGGTTGGGTTTTACCTTAATGATCTTTAGTAGTTGTGGATGCTTGCTAGAGTTCCAATCATAAGTGCATATGATCCAAGTAGAGAAAGTATGTTAGCTTATGCCTCTCCCTCAAATAGAATTGCAATAGTGATTACCGGTCTAGTAACGTATTCAATTGCTTAGGGACAATTCCACAACTCCTACCACCACTTTTCCACACTCGCTATATTTAGTCTATTGCTTCTTTATCTAAACAGCCCCTACTTTTTATTTACATGTTCTTTATTATCTTGCAAACCTATCCCAACAACACCTACAAAGTACTTCTAGTTTCATACTTGTTCTAGGTAAAGCGAACACTAAGCGTGTGTAGAGTCGTATCAGTGGAAGATAGGGATTGAGAGAGTATTCGTTCTACCTTTAGCTCCTCGTTGGGTTCGACACTCTTACTTATCGAAAGAGGCTACAATTATCCCGTATACTTGCGGGTCATCACCTAGCGGTGTGAAATAAATGGGAAACTTGTAAGTTCATGGAGTTTGTATATGAGTTAGAGAAACGCCTGGGCATACAACCCAAGCCATGCATAATTCATGGTGGAAATTTACAACATAACCATAGTGAGCATTCTATGGAGAATCTTCAATAAAAAAACTATGCCCATGGTAATAAAAGGATTGCTGGGATGCTCATTGTCTGTTGCCTTGTCATTTTGGTATGGGATAGCTCTTGTGTCATGGGGCAAGGGGTACACCATTGGCGGTTATCTATGATACATGTATACTTACAATGACAAGAACTTATTTGGGACCTAAGTTGAGTAGCATGAGGTTTAGGTACTCGTATTCAAGGGGCATGAGGCTTTCAACTTGTGATTTGTCAAGCATACAACTCATATTTGCCCTCACTTTAACCTTAACCATTCAAGATGCGTATGATAGGGGCGATGAGAGCTCAAATCTAATGAGGACCATAATTTTTGGAAGCTTTATAAAACTTATTAATCCCTACTTACCTCTACAAAGGGCCTTTCTTTTGCTTTTTTGTTGAGTCTTCATCTTCTATCTTTATGCACCAACTAAGAGAGCATAGTTGTCATTCTGAGTATAATGTGCATTGTCCCAAAACTTGTTGATTGATTCATGATTATGGTATTGCTTATTCTCAAATTATTTGTATCTAGTCACCCTTTTGAAATTTGAAGGTGTCCTATGCATTTATGTTTTGCTACTCCATGAAGGACAAGCTAAATACCACTTTGCTATGTTTTCTCTGTGTGCGAAACAAACAAATGTCTTTCAAAGCATTATTCATGATCTTTTGTTTATGTTGCCTTTCATGTAGTAACATAGTTGCTATGTTCTATTGTTAGAAATATATCTTTCATACATATGTTTACAGTACTTTGATCCCAGCTTATAATGTTTTACAATGATGATGATCAAGAATGTATTGGCTTCATGTCACCTCAAAAATTATTTTTGTTATCACTTACCTACTCGAGGACGAGCATGAGTTAAGCTTGGGGATGATGATACGTTGCAAACGTATCTATAATTTTTGATGCTCCATGCTTGTTTTACACCAATTACTTTATGTTTTGTTTACACTTTGTGGCATTTTTATGTATTTCCTGGAACTAACCTATTGACAAGATGCCACAATGCCAGTTTCCTGTTTTCTGCTGTTTTTGTGTTTTAGAGAAATTAGTAAAGAAATATTCTCAGAATTGGACGAAACAAACGCCAAAGTTACTATTTTTCTCGATACGACACAGAGTCCAAAGCAGAGACGGAGGAGGGCACTAAGGCGGCCACACCATAGCCAGGCGAGGGCCCACCTCTAGCCGCACGGCCCTAGGGTGTGGGCCCGTCGGGCGTCCACCGACATTGCCCTTCCGCCTATACAATGCCCCCGAGGTGAAAACTCTAAATAATTAAGCCTCCGTCCATGAAAAGTTCCGCAGCGCCGCCACCATCAAAGACGAGATTCGGGGGATAGAAGTCTCTGTTCCGGCACCCTACCGGGATGGGGAATTGCCTCCGGAGCCATCTCCATCAACTCCACCGCCATCTTCATTGCCGTTGCTAACTCCCATGATGAGGAGGGAGTAGTTCTCCCCTGAGGCTGAGGGCTCTACGGGTCGCTATGTGGTTTATCTCTCTCTCCCATGGTGTGATCTTTATGTGATCATGAGCTTTGTAATCTGGTTGATTTAGTAGATGTTACTCTCATCTATTATGCTACTCAAGTGCTTTTATTAATGTGATCTCCGGAGACACCTTGTCCCACGGTGTGAAGGTGACAGTGTGCGCACCGTGTGTGGCTCTTAGGCTAAAGATTACAGAAATACTTATCATGAGTTATAATTTGAGTTGGATGTCTCTATGAAATTGTGGTGTTTGTTTGGAACCATCTAGAGCTCAAGGTGACAGTGTGGAGTTACCTAGATGGGGAATGCGAACTTTAAGGTGTGCTTTTATAGCCCTACGTGGTGAATTGGTGTTCGTTATCCAACCGGAGAGTAGTTCAGAGTAGCATAGTGAAGAGAAGATGTTTATGTGTTCAATTATGATATCATTGTTGAGAGTGTCCACTAGTAAAAGTATGATCCCTACGTTTTGTTTCTAAGCATTGAAACACCGTTTACAACCAGTTCTGCTACATGTTTGCTTGCTGCCATTTTTATTTCAGATTGCAATTACCACTTATAATAATCCATATTACTTGTATTTCACTATCTCTTCACCGAACTAGTGCACCTATACACCTGACAAGTGTATTGGGTGTGTTGGGGACACAAGAGAGTTCTTGTATCTTAATTGCAGGGTTGCTTGAGAGGGATATCTTTGACCTCTTCCTCCCTGAGTTCGATAAACCTTGGGTGATTCACTTAAGGGAAACTTGCTACTGTTCTACAAACCTCTGCACTTGAAGGCCCAACACTGTCTATAAGAATAGAAGCGTGCGTAGACATCAAGCTTTTTTCTGGCGCCGTTGCCGGGAGGTAAGGTAAAAGGAACTCACATCCTCTGGCTACTAAGCTATCTTCTAGTACTATTTCTGGTGTGTGAGTGTTCAAAGTTATTTCCTTTAGATTCTGCAATTATATCTTTTTGTTTCTTGTTTTTATTTTCACTAGTTAGGCTTAACGGAAAACAACAACAAAATTAGAGAGCTTTATAGTATTTTTTCCTGAGTTAGGACATGAAGTGTTTGAAGAGAAAATTAAAAAACCTATGGAACTTTATTTGCAAGCTAATAGAAATGTTATTAGTATGAATTATTTGAACACCATTATTGCTAATGCTATGGAAAAGTCTAAGCTTGGGGAAGCTGTTTTTTATGAAAATGGTCTCTTTAGTTCCCCAGCTTTAGAGGAGAAGTTTTTTCTCTGATGATACTTTATCTCCCATATGTGATAATTCTAAAGAAGAGGTACGTATGATTTGGGCCATAAGGGAGCGGCACATGAAGGAGGCTCTGGGGTATTGCTGCATTGAGCGAGCGGACCATAGGTGCTCCCGTGCGTGGTGGTTTAGGCCACGTTTGAGCGGCACATAGGTTTTGCCCCACCGATCACGAGCGACGAGGAGCCAGCGAGCGACCACGTCAGATCTGATTTTTAAATCAGAACATTTCTAAATTACAAATAAATTTGATAATCTGAATGCTTTTCAAATTCGAAACATTTTGAAAAATATGAATACTATTTTTCCTTTTCTTTTTCTAGTGTTTAAAAATCAGAACGGTTTTAAAATTTGAATGATTTAAAATTGAACAAGTTTAAAATTTGAACAAATTTCTACATTAATATTGTTCATAATCTGAAAATTTACAAAATCTGGATAATTTGAGCAACTCTAAAATTGAACAATTTTAGATTCTGAACGATTTTTAAATTTGAACGATTTTCAAATTTGAACAATTTTCAAAATTTGAAACATTTTCATAATCTGAACGTTTTGAACAATCTGAACATTTTTAAAATTCGAACATCTTTAGAATCTAAACAGAAAAAGCAGGAAAAAGGGAAAAATTAAAGAAACATAGCGAAAACCAATCGAAAAACCGCAGCAAAAAAGTGAAAGAACCGTGCAGAGAAACCCGAAAAAACCAGCCCCGGATTTTCTGTTGATTTACCTATATGGGTTGGCCTAATAGCGCAAGGTTGCCTGTCGCAGCTATATATCACAATGAGCGATGTATAAGGATCCCCGATACTACCGTAGCGAATCGAGCATATCATCACCATCGAGACGTTGACGCTCCAAAAAATACATTTTATTTCCATCATTGCGTTTTAATGTTGTTTCTACGTAGTACAGAAGATATCTTTTTTATAGACAATACCATGATATATCATAGTAGGAAATAGTATATGGTACAGATACATAAGCTGTCTCCGGCGATTATAAAATAAGCAAGCTCACATCAACAAACAAGATAACTCTTTTATACGTGATAAGCAACCTCAAACCAATAAACAGTACATCATTTCATTCAGTACAACGGCATAAGATTTTTTATTCTTAACAGGTTTTACGAATTTAGTGCTCATATGCAGGAGTAATTGTTTCGGGGAGCCAAACCGCAATGTCATGCAACCTCCACAATGCATGAAATTTCTATCTTCTTGTGGTGACGTAATTTACTCCACCCAAGATTCTTCTTAACAATCGATACTACATATATTTAAAATAGTTCATGGACACTACAGGAAACGGGCAATAGGCCGACGGCCCGACGCCGTCGGCATAGGCCAAATAACCCGCGCCACAGGCTATAGTCGAGGGCGGCCGAGGGCGTATCGCCCTCGGGTCCTTCAGGTATCTGCGTACAGGTATTTGTCGTTGGCGAAGAGGATGCCCTCGATGTAGACTTGGCAGGCCCATCGCTAACAGATGACGGCCGTTAGACGTCGAACAGGCTACACCGACGGCTTTGCCCTCGGGCTAGATTTTCGATTTTTTTCCAACTTTTTTTCCAAAAAAAAAATTCAATTTTTTTTTCAGACTTGTTAATTTCACAACGGACATTTTTAACTCTCAGCACGTTTAATGTAAAATCAAATTGCACTTGTGGTCAAACTTCCCGCTCGGCCACCCATCCTCACACTACTCCAACCCCAACACGCTTAACTTCTCCATTCCTTCCGGATGACCTATCAAGAAAGAAATCATATCTTAGTGAGAATAGTACCATATCAATCATATTAACTCTTGGACTGTGGTGTCACACCTTTTTATTTTTGAATTCCATACAAATACTTAAATACACAATAATGAATAAGTAATAATAATAATAATTTTCAATTCAAATAAAATAAAATAATTAATATTTTTCTTTTTCTATTTAATATGGAATATTTAATATCTTTAAATCCTTAAATCTGAATTTGACAAATAATATGTCTAAACCTATCAAAAAATGAGGAGAATCCAAATATAACATCCATATCGTCTTGTGAATCTAAAAAAAATGATATTTCCAAAAAAAAATCATGAGCATAAGATCATGTATGTGTAGTTCAAATTGACCATAGTTCAAATCGAGCATTAGGTACATGTATTCTTTTAAATATATGTAGACCATGTATATCGACTTGAATCATTAGTATGTGACATAAGAAGATTATGTGGGCAGGTTTTTCATATTTTTCATATTTTTTGAATATTTTATGCTGATTTCATTTTTTTTGAAATGTGTAATATTTAAGTGTATACAGAGAGATCTTATTCTTCTGCAAATTTGATATATTATTTGTATTTATCTTAATTATAATGATTCAGTTATGATTTTTCTAAAATTAATATGATAAAATGGAAAATAGCTATGCCGACGGCATTGCCGTCGGCGTAGCTTCAAAACCTATGCCGAGGGCTTTGCCCTCGGCGTAGACCGTCCGCCTTGACGCGGTCGTAACACTGTTAGCCTGGGCTGGCCTACACCGAGGCTGGCATATACCCCGAGGGCAGCTGTCGGCCCAGACATGGGTACACCGAGGGCCTATCCTATGCCAAGGCCGGGCGGGCGGGCGGGCTGGATTGCCAGCCCTCTACGCCGACGGCCCCGATGTTTTCCGTCGGCGTAGAGGCTGGCCGTCGGCTCCAGACATCAGTCCTGTAGTGGGTGAAGATACACAAGCTGTTTTCAGCGATTATAAAATAATGTACATATAAGAAAATGAGCAAATCTACGAGGCCTTTAAACTCTTCTTTTGCATCACAGACAACCAAATTGACATGCCATAAATACCAAACGATAGGCTCGTAAATACCGACGATGGTTCTCCCATATTTTTAAATCTGAGCCGCAATGCCACGGCTATGTGCATGCATGCAACCATTAAACTAATCACCCGACATCAGCGAGAGCAACAACACCAGTATTCCAGGGAAAAAGAGACCGAACAGCCTGGTCGACATCGCTAGAGAGCCGAAAGTACGAATCACCATTGTCGATGGTGTAGCATCTGGGATAAATATTACGAGGACTAGTTCAATGCCCGTGCGTTGCAACGGCCTCTAAAATATTTTATTTCTGCACATGTAAGCATAATACATCTCAATATTTTGTCGCATATAGAAAGATAGAGAAATATAGTATTCAAGAAACTATAGAATTATACATTTTGATGTGATTGGACAAAAAGTTATAGTTTGATTTCAATGCATAGTAATAGAAAACCCATATACTCATCTTATTCTTAGTTAGGTGTGTTAAACTGTATAGTTATCAGATACGGTTAGTATCTAGGATTGTAGTTATCTTGTATAACAACCTGTACTTATCCTCCTGTAAACCCTAGCGGCAGCCCTAGAGGCGCCCTATATAATGATCCTGAGACCACCGCATTAGGTGTGTCGATCCAATCTCTTCTCTCTTTGTTTCACATGGTATCAGGCCATCTCGCATAACTGCTCGATGGGTTCTCCTTCCTCCGGCGCCATGACTTCCTCGACCCTGGCTTCTCTGCCCATGCCCTCAGGGCTCTCGGCGCCGACATCTTCTGCTGTTCCCCAACCCTCTGCTAGCCTCATTACTGCCAAGCTTACCCCCTCCAACTTCCTCCTCTGGAAAGCACAGATCCTTCCTCCCCTTCGCATCGCCGGTGTCAGTTGGCTATGTCGAGGGCACCACCCCTACTCCTCCTTGCATCCTCCCAGCTCATGACAAGGGGGGGGGGGCGCTCCTAACCCGGAGTATGCTGCCTGGTTCCGTCAGGATCAGATCATCCTGAGCTATCTTCTTGCCTCGCTCACCGATGATGTGCTTCAGCAGGTCCATCTCTTCGACACCTCCCGCGCCATCTGGGCGCACCTCGAGGAGATGTATGTTACCCACTGCTGTGCCAGTGTGGTGCAGATCAAGATGGACATGATGAACTTCCGCAAGGGCAACCTCTCCATGGTGGACTATATCGCCAAGATCTGCTCCAATGCAGATCAGCTCGCCGTCGCGGGCCGTCCCATGTGCCAGGAGGACATCATCACCGCCTTCATCACCGGGCTCGACAACGAGTACGAGCCCTTCATCACTGCCATCATGACTCGCATCAACGTCATGACCTTGGGAGAACTCTACTCCCATGCCATCTCCTTCGAAAGCCGCCGCGAGTACCACGCAGCTCGTCTTCAACTGTTGGGGATCGTAGTAGAAATTTAAAATTTTCTACGCATCACCAAGATCAATCTATGGAGTCATCTAGAAACGAGAGAGAGAGAGGAGTGCATCTACATACCCTTGTAGATCGTGAGCGGAAGCGCTCAAGAGAACGGGGTTGATGGAGTCGTACTCGTCGTGATCCAAATCACCAATGATCCTAGCACCGAACGGACGGCACCTCCGCGTTCAACACATGTACGGAGCAGAGACGTCTCCCGCGCCTTGATCCAGCAAGGAGGAGGGAGAGGTTGAGTAAGAGGGCTCCAGCAGCAGCACGACGGCGTGGTGGTGATGGAGAGGCAGTACTCCGGTAGGGCTTCGCCAAGCTATGACGGAGGAGGAGAGGTGTTGGGGAGGGGAGGGGCTGCGCCTTGGAGGTGTGTGTGCAGCCCTCCTCTCGGCCCTCTATTTATAGGGGGAGGAGGAAGGGGGCCGGCCCCCTCTAGATGAGATCT
>NC_041381.1:712184604-712195241 GCF_002162155.2 Triticum dicoccoides
CCAAGCAAGGGGGCGCCCCCTTTAGGGTTCCCCCCCCCCAACCCTAGGTGCATGGGCCCAAGGGGGGATGCGCCCAGCCCTCTAAGGGCTGGTTCCCTTCCCTCTACGGCCCATGAGGCCCTCCGGGAGAGGTGGGCCCTCCTGGTGGACCCCTGGAACCCTTCCGGTGGCCCCTATACAATACCGGTATGCCTCCGAACTTTTCCGGTGACCGTATTAAAACTTCCCATATATTAATCTTCACCTCCGGACCATTTCGGAACTCCTCGTGACGTCCGGGATCTCATCCGGGACTCCGATCAACATTCGGTAATCACATACAAGTCTTCCTAATAACCCTAGCGTCACCGAACCTTAAGTGTGTATACCCTACGGGTTCGGGAATCACGCAGACATGACCGAGACAGCTCTCCGGCCAATAACCAGCAGCGGAATCTGGATACCCATGTTGTCCCCCACATGTTCCTCGATGATCTCATCGGATGAACCACGATGTCGATTATTCAAGTAATCCCGTATACAATTCCCTTTGTCACACGGTACGTTACTTGCCCGAGATTCGATCGTCGGTATCCCAATACCTCGTTCAATGTCGTTTCCGGCAAGTCACTTTACTCATTCCATAATGCATGATCCCATGACCAACCACTTGGTCACACTGAGCTCATTATGATGATGCATTACCGAGTGGGCCCGGAGATACCTCTCCGTCATACGGAGTGACAAATCCCAGTCTTGATTCGTGCTAGCCCAACAGACACTTTTGGAGATACCTGTAGTGCACCTTTGTAGTCACCCAGTTATGTTCTGACGTTTGGTACACCCAAAGCACTCCTACGGTATCCGGGAGTTATACAATCTCATGGTCTAAGAAACCGATACTCGACATTAGAAAAGCTTTAGCAAACGAACTACACGATCTTGTGCGATGCTTAGGATTGGGTCTTGTCCATCACATCATTCTCCTAATGTTGTGATCACGTTATCACTGACATCCAATGTCCATAGTCAGGAAACCATGACTATCTGTTGATCAACGAGCTAGTCAACTAGAGGCTCACTAGGGACATGTTGTGGTCTATGTATTCACACATGTATCACTGTTTCCGGTTAATACAATTATAGCATGAACAATAGACAATTATCATGAACAAGGAAATATAATAATAATCATTTTATTATTGCCTCTAGGGCATATTTCCAATAGTCTCCCACTTGCACTAGAGTCAATAATCTAGTTACACTGTGATGAATCGAACACCCATAGAGTTGTGGTGTTGATCATGTTTTGCTCGCGGAAGAGGTTTAGTCAACGGATCTACGACATTCAGATCCGTATGCACTTTGCAAATATCTATGTCTCCATCTTGAACATTTTCACGAATGGAGTTGAAGCGACGCTTGATGTGCCTGCTCTTCTTGTGAAACCTGTGCTCCTTGGCAAGGGCAATAGCTCTAGTGTTGTCACAGAAGAGAGTGATCGGCCCCGATGCATTGGGAATAACTCCTAGGTCAGTGATGAACTCCTTCATCCAGATTGCTCCATGCGCTGCTTCCAAGGCTACCATGTACTCCGCTTCACATGTAGATCCCGCCACGACGCTCTGCTTGCTGCTGCACCAGCTTACTGCCCCAACATTCAAAATATACACGTATCCGGTCTGTGACTTGGAGTCATCCAGATCTGTGTCGAAGCTAGCATCGACGTAACCCTTTACGACAGCTCTTCGTCACCTTCATAAATGAGAAACATATCCTTAGTCCTTTTCAGGTACTTCAGGATATTCTTGACTGTTGTCCAGTGTTCCATGCCGGGATTACTTTGGTGTCTTGCAACCAAACTTACGACAAGGTTTACATCAGGTCTGGTACACAGCATGGCATACATAATAGACCCTATAGCCGAGCATAGGGGATGACACTCATCTTTTCTCTATCTTCTGCCGTGGTCGGGCATCGAGCCGAGCTTAATTTCACACCTTGCAACACAGGTAAGAACCCCTTCTTGGACTGATCCATATTGAACTTCTTCAATATCTTATCAAGGTATGTGCTTTGTGAAAGACCTATGAGGCGTCTCGATCTATCTCTATAGATCTTGATGCCTAATATGTAAGCAGCTTCTCCAAGGTCCTTCATTCAAAAACACTTGTCAACTAGGCCTTTATGCTGTCCAAAAGTTCTATATCATTTCCCATCAAAAGTATGTCATCCACATATAATATGAGAAATGCTACAGAGCTCCCACTCACTTTCTTGTAAACGCAGGCTTCTCCATAAGTCTGCATAAACCCAAACGCTTTAATCATTTCATCAAAGCAAATGTTCCAACTCCGAGATGCTTGCACAAACCCATAAATGGATCGCTGGAGCTTGCATACCTTGTTAGTATTCTTAGGATCGACAAAACCTTGCGGCTGCATCATATACTATTCTTCCTTGAGATAGCCGTTAAGGAATGCCGTTTTAACGTCCATTTGCCATATCGCATAATCATAGTATGCGGCAATTGCTAACATGATTCGGACGGACTTCAGCTTTGCTACGGGAACTTGTCGTAGTCAACTCCTTGAACTTGTCTCATCGTAGTCAACTCCTTGAACTTTTCGATAACCTTAGCGACAAGTCGAGCCTTATAGATGGTAATATTACGATCCGCGTCTGTCTTCTTCTTAAAGATCCATTTATTTTCTATCGCTCGCCGATCATCGGGCAAGTCTGTCAAAGTCCATAATTTGTTTTCATACATGGATCCTATCTTGGATTGCATGGCTTCAAGCCATTTGTTGAAATTTGGGCCCGCCATCGCTTCTTCATAGTTCGAAGGTTCACCGTTATCTAGCAACATGATTTCTAGGACAGGGTTGCCATACCATTCCGGTGTGGAACGTGTCCTTGTGGACCTACGAAGTTTAGTAGAAACTTGATCCGAAGTACCTTGATCATCATCATTAACTTCCTCTCTAGTCGGTGCAGGCACCACAGGAACATCTTCCTGAGCTGCGCTACTTCCCGGTTCAAGAGGCAGTACTTCATCGAGTTCTACTTTCCTCCCACTTATTTCTTTCGAGATAAACTCTTTCTCCAGAAAGGACCCGTTCTTGGCAACAAAGATCTTGCCTTCGGATCTAAGGTAGAAGGTATACCCAATGGTTTCCTTAGTGTATCCTATGAAGACGCATTTTTTCGACTTGGGTTCGAGCTTTTCAGGTTGAAGTTTCTTGACATAAGCATCGCATCCCCAAACTTTTAGAAAGGACAGCTTAGGTTTCTTTACAAACCATAATTCATACGGTGTCGTCTCAACGGATTTAGACGGTGACCTATTTAAAGTGAATGTAGCTGTCTCTAAAGCGTATCCCCAAAATGATAGTGGTAAATCGGTAAGAGACATCATAGACCGCACCATAGCCAATAGAGTGCGATTACGACATTCGGACACACCGTTACGCTGAGGTGTTCCAGGCGGCGTGAGTTGTGAAACAATTCCACATTTCCTTAAGTGTGTACCAAACTCGTGACTTAAATATTCTCCCCCACGATCTGATCGTAAGAACTTTATTTTTCTGTCACGTTGATTCTCTACCACATTCTGAAATTCCTTGAACTTTTCAAAGGTCTCAGACTTGTGTTTCATCAAGTAAACATACCCATATCTACTCAAGTCATCAGTGAGGGTGAGAACATAACGATAGCCTCCGCGAGCCTCAACGCTCATTGGACCGCACACATCAGTATGTATGATTTCCAATAAGCTGGTTGCTCGCTCCATTATTTCGGAGAACAGAGTCTTGGTCATTTTACCCATGAGGCATGGTTCGCACGTGTCAAATGATTCGAAATCAAGAGACTCCAAAAGTCCATCTGTATGGAGCTTCTTCATGCGTTTGACACCAATGTGACTAAGGCGGCAGTGCCACAAGTATGTGGGACTATCGTTATCAATCTTACATCTTTTGGTATTCACACTATGAATGTGTGTAACATCACGTTCGAGATTCATTAAGAATAAACCATTGACCAGTGGGGCATGTCCATAAAACAAGTCTCTCATATAAATAGAACAACCATTATTCTCGGATTTAAATATGTAGCCATCTCGTATTAAACGAGATCCAGATACAATGTCCATGCTCAAAGCTGGCACTAAATAAAAATTATTGAGGTTTAAAACTAATCCCATAGGTAAATGTAGAGGTAGCGTGCCGACGGCGATTACATCGACCTTGGAACCATTGCTGACGCGCATCGTCACCTCGTCCTTCGCCAGTCTCCGCTTATTCCACAGCTCTTATTTTGAGTTACAAATATGAGCAACCGCACCGGTATCAAATACCCAGGAGCTACTACGAGTACTGGTAAGGTACACATCGATAACATGTATATCACATATACCTTTGGTGTTGCCGGCCTTCTTATCCGCTAAGTACTTGGGGCAGTTCCGCTTCCAGTGTCCGCTTCCCTTGCAATAAAAGCACTCAGTCTCAGGTTTGGGTCCATGCTTTGGCTTCTTCCCGGCAACTGGCTTACCGGGAGCGGCAACTCCCTTGCCGTCCTTCTTGAAGTTCTTCTTACCCTTGCCTTTCTTGAAACTAGTGGTTTTATTGACCGTCAACACATGATGTTGCTTTTTGATTTCTACCTCCGCTGATTTTAGCATTGAAATTACCTCAGGAATAGTTTTCACCATCCTCTGCATATTGTAGTTCATCACAAAGCTCTTGTAGCGTGGTGGGAGCGACTGAAGGATTCTATCAATGACCGCGTCATCCGGGAGGTTAACTCCTAGCTGAGACAATCGGTTGTGCAACCCAGACATTTTGAGTATGTGCTCGCTGACAGAACTATTCTCCTCCATCTTACAACTGTAGAACTTGTCCGAGACTTCATATCTCTCGACCCGGGCACGAGCTTGGAAAACCATTTTCAGCTCTTGGAACATCTCATATGCTCCGTGTTGCTCAAAACGCTTTTGGAGCCCATGTTCTAAGCTGTAAAGCATGTCACACTGAACCAGGGAGTAATCATCACTACGCGACTGCCAGGCGTTCATAACGTCTTGAGTTGCTGGGAAAACGGGTGCTTCACCTAGCGGTGCATCTAGGACATATGCTCTTTTGGCAGCTATGAGGATGATCCTCAAGTTCCGGACCCAGTCCGTGTAGTTGCTGCCATCGTCTTTCAGCTTGGTTTTCTCTAGGAACGCGTTGAAGTTGAGGACAACATTAGCGTGGGCCATTTGATCTACAAGACATATTGCAAAAGTTTTAGACTAAGTTCATGATAATTAAGTTCATCTATTCAAATTATTTAATGAACTCCCACTCAGATAGACATCCCTCTAGTCATCTAAGTGATCCATGATCCGAGTCAACTAGGCCATGTCCGATCATCACGTGAGACGGACTAGTCATCATCGGTGAACATCTTCATGTTGATCGTATCTTCTATATGACTCATGTTCGACCTTTCGGTCTCTTGTGTTCCGAGGCCATGTCTGTACATGCTAGGCTCTTCAAGTCAACCTAAGTGTTTTTGCATGTGTAAATCTGTCTTACACCCGTTGTATGTGAACGTTAGAATCTATCACACCCGATCATCATGTGGTGCTTCGAAACAACGAACTTTCGCAATGGCGCATAGTTATGGGGAACACTTTCTTGAAATAATTATGAGGGATCATCTTATTTACTACCATCGTTCTAAGCAAATAAGATGCAAAAACATGATAAACATCACATGCAATCAAATAGTGACATGATATGGCCAATATCATTTTGCTCCTTTTGATCTCCATCTTCGGGGCGCCATGACCATCATCGTCACCGGCATGACACCATGATCTCCATCATCGTGATCTCCATCATCGTGTCTTCATGAAATTGTCACGCCAACGATTACTTCTACTACTATGGTAAAGTAAAGTAATTACATGGCGTTATTCAATGACACGCGGGACAAAAAATAATTAGGACAACTCCTATGGCTCCTGCTGGTTGTCATACTCATCAACATGCAAGTCGTGATTCCTATTACAAGAACATGATCAATCTCATACATCACATATATATCATTCATCACATCCTTTTGGCCATATCACATCACAAGGCATTTGCTGCAAAAACAATTTAGACGTCCTCTAATTGTTGTTGCATGTTTTTACGTGCCTGCAATAGGGTTCTAGCAAGAACGTTTCTTACCTATGTCAAAACCACAACGTGATATGCCAATTTCTATTTACCCTTCATAAGGACCTTTTTCATCGAATCCGATCCGACTAAGGTGGGAGAGATAGACACCCGCTAGCCACGTTATGCAAGTAGTGCATGTCAGTCGGTGGAACCTGTCTCACGTAAGCGTACGTGTAAGGTCGGTCCGGGCCGCTTCATCCCACGATGCCGCCGAAACAAGATAAGACTAGTAGTGGCAAGTAAATTGACAAAATCTACGCCCACAACAAAATTGTGTTCTACTCGTGCATAGAAACTACGCATAAACGTGGCTCTGATACCACTGTTGGGGATCATAGCAGAAATTTAAAATTTTCTACGCATCACCAAGATCAATCTATGGAGTCATCTAGCAACGAGAGAGAGAGAGAGGAGTGCATCTACATACCCTTGTAGATCGTGAGCGGAAGCGTTCAAGAGAACGGGGTTGATGGAGTCGTACTCGTCATGATCCAAATCACCGATGATCCTAGCGCCGAATGAACAACACCTCCGTGTTCAACACACGTACGGAGCGGAGATGTGTCGCGCTTTGATGCAGCAAGGAGGAGAGAGAGGTTGAGGAAGAGGGCTCCAGCAGCAGCACGACGGCGTGGTGGTGATGGAGAGGCAGTACTCCGGCAGCGCTTCGCCAAGCTATGATGGAGGAGGAGAGGTGTTGGGGACGGGAGGGGCTGCGCCTTGGAGGTGTGTGTGCAGCCCTCCCCTCGGCCCTCTATTTATCGGGGGAGGAGGAAGGGCGGCAGCCCCCTCTAGATGAGATCTAGAGGGGGGAGGGGGCGACGGCCAAGGGGGGGGACTTGCCCCCCAAGCAAGGGGGGCGCCCGCTTTAGGGTTTCCCCCCAACCCTAGGCGCATGGTCACAAGGGGGGATGCGTCGAGCCCTCTAAGGGCTGGTTCCCTTCCCTCTACGACCCATGAGGCCCTCCGGGAGAGGTGACCCTCCCGGTGGACCCCCGGAATCCTTCCGGTGGCCCCGGTACAATACCGGTATGCCCCCGAACTTTTCCGGTGACCGTATTACAACTTCCCATATATAAATCTTCACCTCCGGACCATTCCAGAACTCCTCATGACGTCCGGGATCTCATCCGGGACTCCTAACAACATTAGGTAATCACATACAAGTCTTCCTAATAACCCTAGCGCCACCGAACCTTAAGTGTGTAGGCCCTACGGGTTCGGGAATCACGCAGACATGACCGAGACAGCTCTCCGACCAATAACCAATAGCGGGATCTGGATACCCATGTTGGCTCCCACATGTTCCACGATGATCTCATCGGATGAACCACGATGTCGAGTATTCAAGTAATCATGTATACAATTCCCTTTGTCACACGGTACATTACTTGCCCGAGATTCAATCATCGGTATCCCAATACCTTGTTCAATCTTGTTTCCGGCAAGTCACTTTACTCGCTCCATAATGCATGATCCCGTGACCAACCACTTGGTCACATTGAGCTCATTATGATGATGCATTACCGAGTGGCCCCAGAGATACCTCTCCGTCATACGGAGTGACAAATCCCAGTCTTGATTCGTGCCAACCCAACAGACACTTCCGGAGATACCTGTAGTGCACCTTTATAGTTACCCAGTTACGTTGCGACGTTTGGTACACCCAAAGCACTCCTACAGTATCCAGGAGTTACACAATCTCATGGTCTAAGAAACTGATACTTGACATTAGAAAAGCTTTAGCAAACGAACTACACGATCTTGTGCTATGCTTAGGATTGGGTCTTGTCCATCACATCATTCTCCTAATGATTTGATCCGGTTATCAATGACATCCAATGTCCATAGTAAGGACACTACTAGGAAAAGGCCTACTAATCGCGCACCGGTTTTGCCTACTAATGGCGCACTACCGGTGCGCCATTAGTATCACGCCACTAGTATTTTTTACTAATGGTGCACCACTGGTGCGCCATTAGTATGTGGTATACTAATGGCGCACCATGCAGTGCGCCATTAGTTTTGCCCACAGTGCGCCACTAGTGCCTTCTATACTAATGGCGCACCACATGGTAGTGCGCCATTAGTAACAATTTTTTTAATTTTTTTTCTTAATCTCAGGTCACTATTTCACCTATGAGATATCCAACACATATATATACAACAAGCATCCATATAACAATCATAGCCAACACACAAGTTCCATCATATATACATACATAGCCAACACACAAGTTCCATCATATATACATACATAGCCAACACATAGTTCCATCGTTACATATTACAAAAGTTTCACATTGTTCATCCAACACCGTTATCCATCAATTCACAAAATTTTCACATTGATGCAAAATAAAAACACAAATGGAAAAGAAGCACTCCATCCATGCAAGCTTCCGTGAATTAAATCAAATCTGCAAAATGATAAACAAGAAGTTAGAAGAAGAAAAAGAAGAAGACTAGAAGAATACTAGAAGAAGAAGAATACTAGAAGAAGAAGAACACTAGAAGAAGAATAAAAGAATTTTGGAAAAGAAGAAGAATAAGAACAAGACTATAATCTTATTATGTAAACTTGATCATTTTGTGCTAACATAAGTTATTTTGGAGCTAACCTATAGGAAACTAAGCATATAAGCTCTAAGTTAGTATATTAGAGCCAACTTAGGTAAACTGAAGCTAACCTATGTCATTTTGGAAAAAAAGAAGAATAAGAAAAAGACTATAAACTTATTATGTAAACTTATTATGTAAACTTGATCATTTTGTGCTAACATAAGTTATTTTGGAGCTAACCTATAGGAAACTAAGCATATAAGCTCTAAGTTAGCATATTAGAGCCAACTTAGGTAAAAATGAAGCTAACCTATAGGAAACTAAGCATATTAGAGACAACATAGGTAACTAAGTATATATATATATATCATTTTGGAGATCTGACATACCTAACAAAGTTCAGTTCTCATGCATTGTTCTTCTCCTTCTCCTTCTCCTTCCTCAGCCTGATGCGCCAACAGCGGCGAGGCGGTGGAGGCAGTGGAGGCAGTGGGATGTAGTCTTCTACCACAATTGGCGTGGTCATGTCGCCCAGCTGTGGGATCGCCGGCGCCACCATCGGTGCGTGGTCATTGTCAGGCACCACCACCATCGCGAGGCCACCTTCAGGCACGACCATCGCTAGGTTATCCTCAGCCACCTCCATCTCTTGCCCATGGTCAGCCACCACCATCTCTTGCCCATGGTCAGCCAACACCATCTCTTGCCCTTAGTCAGCCACCACCAGCGCTAGGTCATCCTCAGCCTGATGCCCATCGTCATCCTGCAGCTCCTCATCCCCACTCTGCTCCTCTTCTCCCGCACTCCAGTCCGGATCATCCTTCTTGTTGTCTATGCTGCTGCCAGAATCGCTGCTGCTTTCGCTACAGCTAGAATCGCTGCTGCTTTCGCTATAGCCAGAATCAATATTTTGTCTCGAGGCAGAAAGATACCATGTTTACTAAATGCTTATTGCTTAATCCCTGTAACCCATGACCATTGTAGGAGTAAGCTTGTCGGTAAGCTTTTCTAATACAGTTTGGGCCCAAGCAAAGTCACTGTCGCTAAGCCAACACTCAAAAGATAATAACAACCATAAGGATATGTCATGCGTGAATACATTGAAAAGTGATGTCAAAAGGCAGGCATAAGGGTCTGGTTAGTTGAGTCATCAAATGATGAAGCTCCAATAGAACAATTGAATAAGAAAAGGGGAGATGCCTTATGGTAGCACGTTTTCCAAATTACTACATCCACTTGCAGAGCAATATGCAGTGACAGGAAGGCATAAGCATGACATGGCTTGAGCCAAAAATAATTAAATATTTCAAGCTAAAAGAGAGCAGACAATGTGAAATGACAGTATCCTTGCTTACAACTAGTCCCTGGAAGTTGGTATAGTATGGTACCGGGCAATCAACGCAGACATATTAACAAACAAGCAACATAAGAAGAACAAACACTGAAATACACGGGACATAGCTTGAACAATTAATTATTTGTCAACCTAAAAAAGCAATACTGTCAAATGACAGCATCATCTCATACAGCTAGCCCTGTAAGTTACAACAAAATGGTACTAGACAGATTAACCAATGTGCAACTTAAGACAGACCATCGCTAAAATGTAAAATCAATGTATGCAATCAAACTCTATTCTTCCTTTAAAGTCAAATGGTACTAGACAGATTAACCAATGTGCAACTTAAGACTTTAGGATTCTCACAAGCTGTCAATGTAGTACATGCCAACAGGTGTACAAGGTGGCGACAAGGCGGACGGTGGGGAGGCGGGGAGCTTCGGACTTGCGGGCGGGGCTGACGGCGGGGAGGAGGGCGGAGGGGAGGTGGAGGGCGCAGCGGAAGGGAAGGGAGGGAGGGAATGGGGAGGAAGGATGGAGAGGGA
>NC_041381.1:712195617-712224747 GCF_002162155.2 Triticum dicoccoides
GGCGGCGGTGGAGCGGGGGAGGGTGTGGTGGGTCGTCGGCGGCAGTGGAGCGAGGGAGGGTGCGGGGGGTGCTCGGCGGCGGTGGAGCGCGGGCCGGGGAGGGCGCCATTAGTAGTTTTGTAAAAAAGTAAAATAAATAAATATATATACTAATGGCGCACCCGGTCATAGTGCGACATTACTAGTTTAAACTAGTAATGGCGCACTGTGAAACGGTGCGCCATTAGTAGTTTTGCAAAAAAAGAAATAAAAAAATACAGTAATAGCGCACTTTCTGGCTGGTGCGCCATTACTAGTTAGAACTAGTAATGGCGCACTTCAACCTGATGCGCCATTAGTATGTATGAAAAATGGAAAAAAATAATACTAGTGGCGCACCTTGTGTTTGGTGCGCCATTAGTGTCTTCCACACTAATGGCGCATCACCAACCGGTGCGCCATTAGTATATAGTAGTGGCGCACTACTTACCTAGTGCGCCATTAGTATCAATCCTATCTATAGCCCTTTTCCTAATAGTGGGAAACCATGACTATCTGTTGATCAATGAGCTAGTCAACTAGAGGCTCACTAGGGACATGTTGTGGTCTATGTATTCACACATGTATCACTGTTTCCGGTTAATACAATTATAGCATGAACAATAGACAATTATCATGAACAAGGAAATATAATAATAATCATTTTATTATTGCCTCTAGGGCATATTTCCAACATCAACTTCATACGGGTGGATCCTCCGTCAACTATGTCGCCCGCGACAACAACTGCAACACCAACAACCGTGGCAAGGGCAACTACCGCGACAAGGGTCGCGGCAACTCTGGTGACCGTGGTGACTACAACAACAACAACAACCGCGACGGGTACCGTGGTGACTGTGGTGGTGGTGGCAATCGTCAGAACGGTAACCGTGATGGTGACCGCGGTGACCATGGCGGTGGCGGGGATGCACGTCTGCACTGCCAGCTCTGTCGGGGCCCTGGGCACTATGCCTGGGAGTGCGCTTAGCGCTAGAACCACGCCTTCCAACCTCAACAGTCCAAGATGGCGGGTCTCGCTGCCGCTTCACCACCATTCATCCTCGGTGACCCTAACTGGTCCACTGACACGGGGGCTACCGATCGTATCATGTTGGATCTGGACCGTCTCACCGTGAGGTAAAAGTACCCTGGACGGGACCACATCCACACTGCCGATGGATCAGGTTTGCACATAGCTCATCGTGGTCATGCCCTTCTTCCTACACCCTCTGTCAATCTTAAACTTCGCAACATATTACATGTTCCCAATTCCGACAAGAACCTTCTTTCTGTTAGTCGTCTTGCCGTTGACAATCATGCTTATCTAAAATATTATCCTACTCATTTTCTTATGAAGGATTTGACAACCAAGAAGGTTCTTCTTCGCGGCAGATGTGCAAATGGGCTCTATCCCATTCGGCCTTCACGTTCTCATGTCTTGTCTTCAGTTAGGCTCTCTGCTGAAGATTGACATGCTAGACTCGGCCACCCGTCCACACAAGTTGTTCAACATGTTTTGGCGTCCAATAAATTAGCATCATCGAGTCGAGCTTTGGCCCATGTGTGTAATGCTTGTCAACATGGCAAAGCACATCAGCTACCTTTTCCTAGATCTTTGAATGTTTCCTCGTTTTCGTTGGAACTTATTTTCTCAGATGTGTGGGGACCTGCCGAAACCTCCTCTGGTGGGTTCCAGTACTATGTTTCATCCATTGATGATTATAGTAAATTTGTGTGGATTTATCTTCTCAAACAAAAGTGTGATGTGTTTGATGTCTTTCGTGATTTTCTTGCCCATGTTGAACGCCTCCTATCTCGCAAAATCCTATGTGTTCAATCAGACTAGGGTGGGGAATACGAAAAACTTAGCAACACATTTTTTCGGCAACTTGGCATTGCTCACCACGTCTCTTGTCCACACACACACCAACAAAATGGCTCAGCCGAAAGGAAGCACCGTCACATTATTGACATGGGCCTCTCCTTATTATCGCATGCGTCTATGCCCCTCCGTTTTTGGGATGAGGCGTACTTGTACGCATGCTACCTTATCAACCGACTACCTAGCCGCATCATTGGCAATATGAGTCCCATGGAAAAATTGTTTTCCACCAAGCCTGACTACGCATCTCTTCGCACGTTCGGGTGTGCATGTTGGCCTAACTTGCGCCCGTATAACACTCAGAAACTTGCGTTTAGATCACAATAGTGTGTGTTTGTCGGGTACATCATTCATCACAAAAGATATAAATGTCTTCACGTACCTACCGCTCGTATATATATATATATATATATATATATATATATATATATATATATATATATATATATATATATATATATATATATATATATATATATATCACGAGATGTTATCTTTGATGAACAAAATTTTCCTTTTACCAATGACCAACCCTCTCCAATACCGCCTCGCGTTGCTGAACATGCAATCCTTTTATTTCCACATGACCACATGAACTATGGTGCATCTGTTTCTCGAACTAATCTGGATGCAGGTACCGATTCGGTGCAGCAAAACCCATCTCCGGACTCCCAGGCAGATCCTGTCTCCCAATCCGCCGCCGCATCAGCCTAGGATCACAAGGTGTGTCTATCCAATCTCTTCTCTCTTTGGTTCACAAGGTGTCCGTGGGTTGTATGAAATAAAACCATAAATTTACACACTATTGTATCGATTGAGAACTCAAGAGCAAAGCCCGTTTCCAACCTCGTCTCGGCAAACGTGGTTTCTTACCCATCATGCTTCTCTCACCAACGACCACCATGAAGCCATTGCTTTTCTGTCTCCATGATCTTTGGTCCTTCTCCACCAGCAGTGTGAAAAAAGGCATTTCTTTTGAGCTTCAAGGTAGGATGATAGTATAATCAGTGTACAGTACTGTCCAAGAATGAACCAAACTGGTTCATATAGCTGTAAAAATCTCTTGTGATCAACAACAAAACTAATGCTAATATTCAGGATTTCAAACTTGAAGCATTTGGAGATCAACAAAGAAAAAAGTCAAATTGACGGCATGCTTTTAAATAAAGATCATGCAACTTTACAAGACTTGCATCTCAATAAAACCATATCAGTTGCACATGCAGATGAGAGAAATGGGAAATACTCTATTTCATTCAAGGGTTGTAGTATGTCAATTATTAAAATGCAAGCACATTATAAGTCACAAACCTCCAACGCGCAGATAATTTCGGAAATGCCTAAACCTTAGATAATTTGGGAAAGGAGGGTGGCTACAGTCCCCTTGGCTGATATACATAGGTCTAGCTGTAACATCTTTGGGCAAAGCATCATTTGCAACTGGTAACCACAGAATATGTATTTGGCGCTCCTACCGAAGAAAAGAAAAGAAAAGGATTTAAAAGTGAATGCCGCCTTCATAGGTCACAAACCTCGGATTGTCAACATCTTCTTGTGAATGTACACATATTTGAAATACTTGAAGCGGCTGGGATAATGTTCTTAAAAATGGGTTGCTTCAGAGATAAGAAACTAGTACTGCAGTCAGACCAAAAGGAAATTCAAGGGCACAAAATACTTCCAGCAGGCCTTTGCAAATTGGCAATTAATTAAAAAAAGGTGATGTATTGGCACAAACACATGATGCAGAAGTTTAATTCAAGGACGGGGAAGTAAGAATAAGGCCACGTACGTACTAACGAAAGAGGGGATCAAGGACGAGCTGTAAAATCCAAATGAAAATATCAATACATAATGAACAGCACCATTGCGTTGAAATACCACAAGTCGCTGCTAGTAAGATTACATATGCCGGCTCTCTTGGACAACAAAGCCTAAGTCAGGATTCGACTACGCACGATTAATTTGTTGTGTTTGACGTTCCTCTTCCTCTCTTTTTTTTTGCGATTAAGTTGCTGCTACACTAATGTCAAAAAATGTCTTACATTATGGGACTGAGGGACCAAGACAGCTTAATAATTAATTAATGGTCACACTCCAACTGCAGGACCGGCTAGCTAAACGGACACGCTGGATGATATGTTATCACGTTCCCCCATGAACTCCAAATCTGGCGAAACCACCTACCGTCGCACGAGGGAAGGCGCCGCCGGTCGTGGAACACGCGGTCTGCAGGTCACATCGGTCCAGGCCTTGTTGGGTTCACGCGGTCCAGATGACATGCACGCCCGCCAAGTAATTGAGAAAGAGATGACGGGCTCGTCCTTGTCCATAGCCAGGCTTCGAATGGGTTTGTTATAGAGCTACTGCTGCTGGAGATGATCAAAGAAAGACAAGTCTTCGTAGTAGGCACGTGCCGTTGTTGGTCTAGTCCCGGCCACACCGTCAATGTATCAGCTAGCGTGAAGCATCGATACTTTATACGTCCAAACAAATGCACTAGTAGTATGGTCTTTGCATGCTTGGTGCTGCTGCATGTGGGCTGTGGAGGTTTTTGAGCATACTGTCTGCATGCATGCATCTCGATAATAACAATCCAATCCAATCCAATCCTATGGTCTTTGCATGCTTGGTACAGTGCCTACCAATCCAATCCTACTGTCTGCATGCATGCATCTAAATGCGGCGGGCGTCCTGTGGGTCACGAGGAGCGTGACCAGACCGCGTGTTTCACCAAAAAAACAAAACAAAACAAAAAACGATACGGGCCCTCGTGGAACACGGTGCCCTGTCCACCTCCGTACCAAAAGATAAATCCGCACTCGTTTTTACTTGCCCTGTCCACCTCCGTACCAAACGATCCGAGTTGGTGAATCGTCTCTGCGGTTTATTTTCGCTGGGTTTTTTTCGTCTCTCTTCCCACCAACCCCTCCCAACACCCACTAATCCACTGAATAGTCATCACATTTTATCATGCAATCAGAAAGCCGTGGTGTTCACAACATTTTGGACAAGTGGGATAGTTATTTCATGCTAACAACTCATTGAGACCGGACTATGTACTTGCAGAGTAAAGACTCTATAGCTACGACAAATAATTTGGATCGGCGGGAGTAGAACAAATACACGTGTAAATGTTTGGTAACTGCAGAGGAAATGATAATATATGTAAAGAAAAGAACAATTTATGTAGATTTCATAGGATTGGTACAATGAGTGGAAAAAATGAAATAAACTAAAGAGAAGCAAATTTGAAAAATCTATAAACGAAAAGTAAAACTTAAATGCAATAATACAAAGAGTTCCTGGTGAGATTTATTACAAATCAAATGACGACTCCTTCCTTTCCAGTTTATAAGTCTTGCACGTGTATCTTGGCTGCTAATTTACCAAGTTAATTACACGTGCAAGACTAATAAACACGTACGGACGGAAGGAGATAGTATCTCCGAAGTGGAAGTAAGTACATTTAAGGGTATACTTCGATAATTGATCGAATCCCATTGGTTGGAGTGATCTTGTAGTCGCTGAACCCGGCTTCGGAGAAAATCAAGCTCCACTCGTTTTCCTCTCGCTCCATTCCATCGGAGCCCATCATGTAGATATCTAACAAAACCTGCGCCTCTTTGGAATGGTTGGGCTGAGTCACCGGATATCCCACCACCATGTCGATGATTATCACCTTTCCTCCGGCTTCTTTCGCTGGGATTGCTTCCTTGCACCGGCGCATTATCTTGACGCAATCTTCGTGTTTCCAGTCATGCAAAATCCACTGGAACCAAACATACATATTATATCCCATTAGCATAGTAGACCAGCAGAAAAAAGAAGAACATATCCAAAAATAAAAATAAAAATAAAAAATTACCTTGAGTAGAACAGCATCCGCAGGTGGGACATACTCGAACATATTTCCGGCGACGAAGGTCAAAATGTCGCTGGCGGGAGCCGCGGCGATGACGTGTGCGAGGTCCAGAACGGTGCACTTGAGGTGCAGGAACGCTCTCGCCACGGCCGACGCGGTAGCGCCATGGTTGCCGCCGATGTCCACCAGCGAGCTTTTCACTTCCCCGAACGCTCCGCCGTGCTCCTTCAACAGGACCTTCATGGCGATGCGGCTGTCCGCGGCCATGCCGTCGTTGAACAAGCCGCCATCGACCTTGGTGGTGTCCCAGAACGTGCAGCCGTTGGCCAGCTGGACGAGCGAGTGCGACTGTGCCGACTCTCCCTCTTGGCCTTGGGTAAACCACTCGGGCATTTTGAGGAGAGAGGTCCAGCATAACGTGTTGACGATGGTGATCTCTCGACAAGGAGCCGGGAGACCCGCGTGAGCTTGTAATACGCAGCGCCATCACCGGCGTGGTCGTTGCTGCCTTTGCCTTGGACAATGGAGAATACCCCGGTGGTGGTGAGCACCCGCATGACCCGCCGGAGGTTGGAGCGCTTCGTGGGGTGGATCCCGGTGTCGGAGGCCAGCTCGGACAAGGTGGCGGCGCCGCCGCGGCGGTGGATGGCGTCGGGGATGCGCAGGTCCGTGGCGGCCTTGAGCGCCAGTGACTTGACGAAGGCGAGGCCGTGGTGGTAGAGCTCCAGCTGAGCTTGAAGTAACTCGTCGCTGCTCATGGCGAGGTCTTGGTCTCGTTCGATGTGCTGCGCGGCCGGCATGGTGTATGTGTATGATCGATCGAGTGTGGTATGCTAGCTGCTACCTGCTTCTTGCTTCTTCCTTACGTAGAGAAAACGTAGTACCTTCTTATAGATATAGATGCATGCGCATGGTTTCCTAGTAGCTAGCTTCCTTTTGCGGGTTTTTTTTTGTTCAGGGAAGCTTCCTTTTGCGGCTTGGTTTGAGGTTACTACTTCTAGTTGTAGCCTCCTCCTATCCTCGCTGTGTGGACGTAGTTTCCCATTCACCTTAGTAAACAATTTGGACCTCTCGTTGAGAAGATTATATTTCCACAACAGTTTCTTTTCATTATTTCATTTTTGGGGGGATTCGTTAAAACCCACCCCTTGATGCATGTTCAAGACAATAGCATTTCTCAAGGGGCAAAACAAGAGATGACCTACAAAAAAAAGATCCTCGTTTGGACCCATGGTTCTGAAGTCCGTGCACTTCGACCCTACCTAATTGTTCACTCAAGCACCACATCACCTTGTGGCCGGCGGGTTAGGAGTAGTAACTACCGTGTGTCCCCAGGGCGCTAGGTGTCCAGGTTTAGTACAATATTGATGCCATCTTTCCAAGTGACGGTATCTTGACAAGTGTTGCTCAGCACTGGTTTGGCTTGGCAGTGGCCAGGCAGCCCGCCCCGGATCGATCCCCGTTGGGGACGATTGCTGGTGTCTCACCAGGGATTGGCACCCGAATAGCATCCCTACACTTTCGTGCCACGCAAAGCAACGAACGAACAAAAACGAAAATACTAGAAACTTGAGACTCTAGAAGAATAGAAGAAGCAACGAACGAACAAAAACGAAAATACTAGAAACTTGACACTCTAGAAGAATAGAAGAAGCAACGAACGAACAAAAACGAAAATACTAGAAACTTGAGACTCTAGAAGAATAGAATAAGCAATGGAAGTAACCAGATCTGGATAAGTGGCGTATGAAGAAACCTTGGAATAGAAGAAGAAGATATTGGAGGCTGAGCTTGGAAGACAAGAAGGAAAAAAAAAGATGGTTAGAAGAGTAGAAGAAGCAAGATGGTAGAAGGGTATAAGAAGAAAACATGAGTGCCAAGTTAAAAAAGTCAGAGGATAGAAGAGTAGAAGAAGCAACAGAAGTGACTGGATCCGGACAAGTGGCAAGAAACCTTAGAATTAGAAGAAAGAAGATATTGAAGGGCTATATGAGCTTGGAAGACACCAAGGAAAAATATGGTAGATGAGTAGAAGAAGCAATCATTAGTGCCAAGTAAAGTCTAAGGATAGTTGTTGGAATAGCTCTAGTCTCTTAGAGAAAGTTAAGAATAGTTGTAATAACATGGTAAGGAGTAGTATTTTGTTAGAGGTAGTTTAGAAAGAGGTGGAATTTAAGATCTGTTCAATAGTGTCTTGCTAGTGTGGTGGATGAAATAACTAAGTCTGTAATCCTGTTTATCTCTGGTTTCATTCCAGTAATGGAATTGGGAGCTATGCTCCTTAATTCAAAATAAGAAGTGACGGTATCTTTTCACAGTTGAACTTTTATAATGCCTCCCGTTCAATTTGTGTCGTCTCATAAAAGCCATCTTGGAGCATCCAAGATACTTCAAATGAGAAGCCGTTCCTATTACCGAGGTGTGCCAAATTTGCGGATCAACTTAGACTAGTCATAAAAGTAGTAACGTAGGTAGTAACATAAAACTCAATGCAATGCCAACAAGATATCTTGAGTACATGGCATGCCAACGAATGAGGAAGAGAATCTTGTGATAACTAGCTATGTTACCATATAACATCACAAACTCCAAAACAAGATTAGTATACAACCTAATAAATGGAACTTTGCATGATACTAGCCATTAGTTACTACCCACTATCAAGGTGGTAACATAGACTAGAAACATAGGCATGACACTAGTCTATGTCACTCCCCACAATAACTAGTCTTAATGATATGGGCCTTCGTCTATTGGTCTGGGCTTGGTCAATGGTTGCCGAACTGAGCTACACCAATGATAATAGCTTGGGTTTGCAGAATATGGAAAGTTACCTATTTGACAAAAGAAATTATGTGTTTGGCTATTTTGCAGAAAATGATGTATTCTCCAGAAAATGATGTATTTTGTAGAAAATGGAAAGTTAACCCTGTAATTTTTTTTGTTTACACATGTACAAAAAAAGTATGTACAAATCTAAAAGAAAAGAAAACATAAAAAGTCAAATAAAGTTACATGTCCAATCGGAAAAATTTACATAAGCATTCCGTTTAATCCTAAATATTATCCATCTAAGATCCTCTTTGAAGAAAGCCCTTGCTGTGAAAAGACTTGGTCTCTTATATTCTTAAATATGTCAACATTTCTGGTTTGCCCAATAACCCATGCACCAAGCCTAATGATTTCTATGAAAAAAGGTTCATGAGCTTGCAGAATGTCTTTTAGTTTACATTCCCGTTTCCACATATAAATTCCCGATCCCAAAAATTACATTTTTGTTTCATCCTTTACATTTTTGTTTCATCCTTTCTACGCTGTTATCACCCCTACACAATAGAAATACTTATGATATACATACATAATGCATAATTGATCATCTATTAGACACATAGAAACATCTCAGGCACTAGCACTTGATGGCCTTTTGTCAAATACAGAAAATCCAAATCATCACGTCGCATCAATCCATGTCGCCTCTCCTCCTTGCCTCCATGGCCAGCCAGGAGAACCTTCACCGCACCACCAGTAAGCTCGACGGTAGCTAGCAACCTCAAGGTTATTCAAGGAGGTGTTGCCCCTTTCTTCCACTACTTTCTTTGGCCAGAAGAGCATCAGCGCAAAGAAGAGACCTAGGACGCCGAGGATTTGACCTAACGTGGTGTTCTCCAGGTAGTACAAGTTAATGACAAGTACTCGTTCCGTTTCAAAATATAAGATGTTTTAGCTTTGTGAAGTGAGTGTATCTAGACTCTTTTGATGTTTAGGTTCACTCTGAACTATACACTAAAGATATCTAGATACATTTGCTTCACAAAGCTAAAACGTCTTATATTTTGAAACGGAGGGAGTAGGTGTTAAAGGGGACGGCCAGAATTGAGAGTGTAGGAAAGGAGCATGTCATTTCGTGTAGGATGCGGTTGTGTCCAGACCTGCTTCAAGAATTGAAGTGTTTGTGGGGAGGCGTGACGAAAGGGGTCCAACGTTACGTTATTTGATTAACATGGGTGGAGTTAAAGAAAGAATGATTAGTTTAAGGCTGAAGTAGTTTCTCCTAGTTGGTTTATGAGGCGTATGAATTAAGCCGACGGTTCAGATCAAACGACAAAGATTAGTCCCATAGATCCAACAAGACATAATCATTAGAAGAAAATGTAATAAAACTAATAGTATCAGGATAGGCCTAGTCCCATCAATTGCCAAAGCAACGCACAAAATCCCCACTCAACTATCTCCTGCGAGCACACCGCCGCCTCCACATCCACCAGCCACTACGCCGCCGCCTCCACATCCAGTCATCCACCAGCCACCATGCCCCCACCTCCATCTAGCCCAGGGCGACCACCCATTCCACTGCCGAGCACTCTGCCGCCAGCTTGACAGCGTTCGTTACCTCGGCAACATCGGATGCCTCATCTTTGGAAGGTTGTGTCACTCTGTTGAAACCCTTGCTATAAACCTAGCCGCCTTTGATGGCAGCCCAGACTATGCCCTGTTCGATTTATGGTTTCACTTACAGGTACGTGAGTGGTACTACTAATTCTAATTTCCTAGCAGACATGAGCACCTAATTAGATGAGCCCTTATGCAGCAAGAGACCCAGGAAAGCATTCGTGATGGAGATTGGTCGTGCAACATGATGCTCTGGTTCTGCTTTGAATTTCCTGCATATTTACCTTACTGACAAGCATCACTGAAATGGAAATTAGAATCATCAAATTATGTTAGTTATGAAGCAGGTTGATGTTTGAACAATTTGCCAATGTCGGTGACACAACTAGTACACATGAAAAGCCCAACAACCATTGGTGTATGTAGATGATATGACCTTCAACCTTTTTAGTCTTTGTTCCATTTACTGAAGTGTTGTATCACTTAATTCTGCGAATCATTTATCAACCAAACCCAGGTATCCATTCTAATTATTTGTGTCAGTACCAAAGTAATTGCATGAAAATAATTATTTGTTTTCCATGGAAAATAATTTTTCAGCTGTATTTTTTTGCCAATTGTATTTCTAGTATCCTATGCATATTATTTACTGTCTCTTTTTCTTTATATACCATGCAGTTTGTGATTTCAGAAAACAATCAATCAAGTCTGTGATACTCATCTATATTCTGGTGAGTTAAAGATCCATATGAAGTTTGTTGGGCATCATCTGATCTTATTCTGTGCCTTGTCTAGAGTTGATTAGCTCTAGTGTTTATATTAGTATTCTTAATGCTCAAGTTTGTGTGTTCGATTTGTTGGAAAACAGATGAATGCAACAACTGATCAGGTTCAAGAAAGATGAAGCAAGAAATGTTGTTTCCCAGTCTCTAAATCTAAAGCTTCCGTTTGATGAGAAAGATTTGATGGAGGAGAACCTAGAGGTGGAGCTGATCAGGAGGCAGCTGGGTCTTGAGCATGTCAGGTCCTCATGATAAGTCAATTTTGACGTTAAATGTGAACCTATTTCTAAGACGTGTCAATCACAATTTTTTCTCAAGGACCAAATTAGTTGCTGAAATCTGTTGTTTTCCCAAATCATCTAGTCTTCTTGGAGCTCTTTGTGTTATCATCGGTACTAGTACTTCTCAAGAAGAGCGATAATACTGATATAAAAAGGTATTTCTGCTTTTCATTTGCATGATACATGAAGAATAATAAGAGGGAAAAAGTGCAAGTAACAGTTGCATGATCATGCAAGTCTTTGTGAGCACCTCCATTTGTACTAGGAATGTCATAATTTTCTGAAGAGTATTGACTTCGGAAAGCAGGAGCTAAAAACCTATTTTAGCCTGTTTATGCTATCAACATTCTTGTTGATGTCCATGTTCTGCTCGAGGATATCAAAGAGAAGAAACAAAGAATCAAGTAAATTTTGAACCCCGTTGAAGAATTGATTGGAGGGAGCTAGCTCTTTAGCTCAGTATGGGCTATAGTGTTCACCATTTATTATTGCAAATGAACCAAGTGGTTCACCTGTATGTAAGCTTCCGCGCACCTTTGGAAGGAGCGGCAGTCCCTCATGGAGTGCGTAGACCTCTTGACCCCATCCCTGTCGGTGAAGCTTGTTGGAAATATGAGCAAATTACTATGAGTTTTAATCCAAATAAACAGATGATAAATCATGACAGCACTAGCAGAGATTAAACTAATCATGCGAACTAGCATAGTAGATGAACAAATGACATCTAGGGCACATACTAGAAACATGAATTCTACCACGATCTCGAATAGGAAGGATAGAATCACATACGGTGCAGCGGGTGCAGCACTGCCGGCGTTGACGTTGTCGCCCATGTCGTCGAGGATGAGGTTGCCGAGGTCGGGGAAGAAGTCGTCGTTTGCGAAGTCGTCGCTGCCAGCAGTCGCGCAAGTGCGCTCCCCAAAAACCTGATCGCCCCTCTCCCATACAGGATCACGAGAGGCGGGGTTCCGGAGGCCTACTATCCCTTCTCCCTGTGCACGCCGAAAGGAGGGATGGAGAAGACTAGCTTGGCGGCGCAATGATCTGGAACGGTGGTGAGAAACCATACGAAGCGGCGGCTACTAGAGTAGATGTCTGCCTGACTATATAGTGCGGGCCGGGTAGGTCGTGGGAGTAAACCCCACGTCCGAGTCGTCACGATCCAAAAGAATCAGAAACGGTTCAGTAATTAACTCGTCCGTTGATTATTAATTAATGACTCATTAATTTTACCCGAGCAGCAATAATATAGACAACGTACATAGCTCTGTCCTTGGCTCGGCTCAACCCCGCAACCCGCGGCACGGTGCGGCATGGGTTCCAATCTTGATGTGGACTCCTGTCGCCTCTGATAACGGCAGCGCACTAGAGACATGGAGTGGATGAGATGTCGATGAGGCGGGTGTCGACGAAATCTTCGGCGCGAGGGGACGAGATCCTCCGCGGTCCACCCGACGATGGGGGTGATGCTGGTGCAGGGGCTGGCGTGACCAGCGTATCCATACCCGACGTGATCCGAGTACGAAGTTGAACGGACCCGATGATCTTGATGTGGAAGCGGAGGCTCCCGAAAGTCAGATCGATACCCTCGTGGAGGGTGCTGAACACGGTGCATTGCGCCAGGGTGTGTGGCATGAACTCGAGGGAGCCGAAGAAGATCTGCTCCGCAAGAGTCGACGAACCGCCATTCGTCGAGATGAGGATCAGAGACTCCATGGGTCAAGTAGACGAAATTCCCACAGACGGCGCCAATTGACGAGGGAGTACCTCGGCAATGCCCACAGTTGTGGACTTAGGATTTTGATGAATCATGTCTACCGGTGGAATCGACGATCTAAACATGAGGTGTGAAACACAAGACACAGATTTACCCAGCTTCAGGCCTTTGTAAAGGAAACCCTACATGCTGCTTGTTGGATCTTTATATTGATGGAGTGTACAAAGTCGTCGAGATCGGAGACTACGGTTAGCCCTTGCGCGTGGCCAAGGCTAGATCAATCGTGAGGGTGGTTGTGAGGTTTGTGTGCGTTATTGTTGTGCCGACCTCGTACCCCTCTCCCAGCCTTTATAGACTAGGCTGGGTCTCGAGTTCGTATCAGGATTGGTTTACATCATGGTAAGGGTCCCCTATCTACTTACAATAGCACTTCCTTACGGATCACATCATGTCCGTGGACTTCCTGGGCTCCAAGCATGCCGATGACCTGGACCTCGATTCCTTCCGGGCCGCGGGCCTCCTGATATCCGATACCAGGTATCCTTATGGTGGGCACCCGCAGGGTCATGCCCACAACAATCATCCAAATTATCATGCCTATCTTAATGGCTATAAAGAAAGAGCTTTTGGGAGACAACCCATTATATTTTTTCTTTCAGTTTATTTTTGTTTCTTTGAGTCTTGGAAGTTATTACCTCTATAATAACCTCTCCTTATCCTTTTTGTTTCGTTTTTGTGCCAAGAATAGCCTCTAATGGGAGGAAAGTGAGATTTGGGGAAGTTGTTATCCCGAAACTGATTTTGTACTGTCACCAAAAAAATTAATTCTCTTAGCCAGTACGTCAGATTGATCTGAAATGTTTTATGCCCATGCCCCAGGTTGTTACCCAACTTTCATTAGTTTTGCACTTCTCGATTTCAGCAACAGAAGATTTTTGAAAAATCGGTATTTACTTGCAGTTTTGTTTTGACAGATTTTGCTGTTATTTGCACTTGCCTCTTAAAACTTTTTTTTGGTTCTTCTTGATCACTAGAGCTTTCAAAAGAAGTTGCTACAATAGCTAATGTTTTAGTGGATGTTTTACTTCAGTTGAACTGAACCAAAGGATTACTATCTTGCATACATTAATATTGCTAATGAAGATTGTGTGAAGTTTTGTATGAAGGAAGTTTTCAAGTGTAGGGAGAGAATGATGTGATGAGATGAAGTATGGACAAAATCTCGAGCTTGGGCATGCCCCATGTCACCCCAAGAAATATCCAAGAGGTACAAGCGTCAAAGCTTGGGGATGCCCAAGGCATCCCCTTCTTCGTCAACCAAATTTCAGGTCTTCTTTCAAGACGCTATATTTTTATTGCTTCATATACTATGTGTTGTTCTTGGAGCGTTAGATGTTTTAGTTTTTGTTTACTTTCGTTTTGGTTGCTGTAATAAATTCTTGGATCCTAGCATTCTTGTGTAGGAGAGAGACACGCTCCGTTTTCATTGCCTAGAACAATCTAGTTTTCACTCTTATTGTTCTATGAGTGTTCTCTTCTGCTAGTACTGCGTTTAGCTTTAGTTTTCCTTTCGTTTTTGTTCAGAACTTGCCAGTTCTTTTTAGTTAGGTGTGGTGAGCTCTCTGATCTTTGTTTATTATTAGCTATGAGAGTTGTTTCAAATAAGTTTATTGATGTTGGAGAAGAGTAGAATGTTTCATGCTTATATTGGTACAAAAAAAAGCTTGTTTAGACTGTGGCTTAGACTTTATCATGTCATGTTAGATATTTCGTTGAATTTATGCTTAGTGGTTATTGTTGTAGCATGACTTGTTTCTTGAGATTGCTTAATGTGCCATTGAAAGAATCATGTGTTGTTTTTATCATACAAAAGCATAATATTGTGGTATTCTCCTTTGTTGCTTTATTTGGGTTGACTTGGCACATGCTTACACCATGTTATGACTATGAACCAGGCACCTTGCGCGATCATTTAGTTTTTGACTTGTGATATCACTTTATGCTTTGATTAATAATGTTTTGTCGCTATGCATGATTATGGCCATTATTGCTCTCTTAGTTGGTCGCTCCCAGTCATTTGCTAGCCTTCACCTATACTGAGTATTAGCTCTACTCGTGCATCCAACTCTCAAAAACCAAAGTTTGCCAAAGTGTCTACCATATCTACCTATTAGCATCATTTGCTATTCCATGTATATTTTTTGTTTTATCTATCTTCCAAATTAAATGCTTGTAATATGAAAATTAGTCAGTAAACCTCTCACAAACTTGATGGCACATTTACTTTCTTGCACTTAATAATTTCGAACCATTGTGACTATCATATGTAGCTTGTATGCTTGCAAGTTGTGGGTTGGGAGTTAGCACAACCATTTTTTCATGGGGCACACTTTCAACATTGCACTTATTCCAATTCAGTTGATATCATGATCTTTTGTTTATGGATGCCTAGTGATACGTCTTCGTCGTATCTATAATTTTTGATTGTTCCATGCTAATATTCTTCAACTTTCATATATTTTTGGCAAGTTTTTATACTATTTTTGGGACTAACATATTGATCCAGTGCCCAGTGCCAGTTCCTGTTTGTTTCATGTTTTATGTTTCGCAGAAAACCAATATCAAATGGAGTAGAAACAGGATAAAAACGGATGGAGAATAATTTTGGAATATTTGGGATTTTCCAGAGGAAGAATCAATGTGAAAAAGTGTCCGAGGTGGCCAGGAGATAGGGGGGCGCGCCCTCCCCCCTAGGCGCTCCTGGCACTCTCCTAGGCCACCCATAAAGCAGTTGACGCTCTTCTTTTGCCTCAAGAAAGCTAATTTTAAGAGAAAAATCTGGGCGAAAGATTCACCCCAATCGGAGTTACGGATCTCCAGATATAAAAGAAACGGTGAAGGGGCAGAATCTGAGAACGCAGAAACAGAGAGATGGATCCAATCTCGGAGGGGCTCTCGCCCCTCCCAAGCCATGGGAGCCAAGGACTAGAGGGGAAACCCTTCTCCCATCTAGGGAGGAGGTCAAGGAAGAAGAAGAAGAAGAAGGGGGGCTCTCCCCCCTTGCTCCTCGTGGCGCCGCAATGCCGCCGGGGGCCATCATCATCACCACGATCTTCACCAACACCTCTGGCATCTTGATCAACATCCCCATCACCTTCGCCCATCTATATTCAGTGGTTCACTCTCCCGCAACCCGCTATACCCTCTACTTGAACATGGTGCGTTATGCTTCATATTATTATGCAATGGTGTGTTGCCATCCTACGATGTTTGAGTAGATTTCCATTGTCCTATCGGTGATTGATGAATTGCTATGATTGGTTTGAGTTGCATGCTTTATTATTGGTGATGTACTATGGCGCTCTCCGTGTCGCGCAAGCGTGAGGTATCCCCGCTGTAGGGTGTGCAATATGTTCATGATTTGCTTATGGTAGGTGGCGTGAGTGACAGAAGCACATACCCGAGTAAGTAGGTTGTTTGCGTATGGGATAAAGGGGACTTGATACTTTAATGCTATGGTTGGGTTTTACCTTAGTGATCTTTAGTAGTTGCGGATGCTTGCTAGAGTTCCAATCATAAGTGCGTATGATCCAAGTAGATAAAGTATGTTAGCTTATGCCTCTCCCTCAAATAGAATTGCAATAGTGATTACCGGTCTAGTAATGTAGTCAATTGCTTAGGGACAATTCCAAAACTCCTACCACCACTTTTCCACACTCGCTATATTTACTTTATTGCTTCTTTATCTAAACAACCCCTACTTTTTATTTACGTGTTCTTTATTATCTTGCAAACCTATCCCAACAACACCTACAAAGTACTTCTAGTTTCATACTTGTTCTAGGTAAAGTGAACACTAGGCGTGCGTAGAGTCGTATCAGTGGCAGATAAGGCTTGAGAGAGTATTTGTTCTACGTTTAGCTCCTCGTTGGGTTCGACACTCTTACTTATCAAAAGAGGCTACAATTATCCCATATACTTGCGGGTCATCAAGGCCTTTTTCTGGCGCCTTTGCCGGGGAGTCATACCGTGGGGTGAATATTCTTGTGTGTGCTTGTTTGATTTATCACTAAGTAATTTTTATTTACTGTTCTTAGTTGTTCTCTATCTTTAGTTATGGATATGGAACACGAAATACCAAAAAAATTAGGTGTACTTGATACTCATGGAGATGGAGAACCTCCTAAAACCCTCAATGCTCGTTATGTGAAAGACATTATGTACTACTTTAATAATCCTGAGAAAAACCCATTCAATTATGTTATGGGAGACACGTTGGATCAACATGAATACTTTAGGGATTATCGCTTGACACAAAAAGGGAAACTATTATGGGATCAAATTAATATGTTGCGTTGGTATGCTCGGGATTTATGCTTGAGATATGATATTACTTGTTGCTCTAGGATGAAGGCTCCACACCTTCCCCTTTCATGCAAACCTTAGCTTCTTATGCTAGAGGTATATATGATTACTATGATGTTGAACAAATTGAAGAATTTGTTGCTTTTAAGGCTGCTTATGAAATTGAATCTTTGTTTGAAAAGTATGAAGCTTTATATGATGATGTTTATAGGCCTAAAAATTATGCTATATTGAAATATTTCTACGAAAATTATGAATACAATTACAATTTTAATGCATTTGTTGAGAAAGTCTCCGCTGTCCAACAAGAGACTAATATTTTGCAGGAAGCTATGGAAGAAGAAATTGATGAAACTGTGAGCCCATTGGATGAAAAAGATGATGAGGAGAGCGAAGAACAAAAGGAGGAAGAGCGGATTGATCACCCGTGCCCACCTTCTACTGAGAGTAACTCTTCAACTCATACATTGTTTAATTCCCCTTCGTGCTTACCAAAGGATGACTGCTATGATGATTGCTATGATCCCGTTGATTCTCTTGAAATATCCCTTTTTGATGATACTTGCTTGCTTGTGGCCCAGATGCCAATATGAATTATGCTTATGGAGATGAACTTTCTATAGTTCCTTATGTTAAACATGAAATTGTTGCTATTGCACCCACACATGATAGTGCTATTATCTTTTTGCATTCTCCCGACTACACTATATCGGAGAAGTCTGTTCTTATTAAGGATTATATTGATGGGCTGCCTTTTACCATTACACATGATAATTTTGATGAATGTGATATGCATGTGCTTGCTGCTCTACTTGCAATTATTATGAGAGAGGAACTATATCTCCACCTCTCTATGTTTCCAATATGATAAAATTGCAAGAAACTACTTATACTATGTGTCGGCCTTTACTATGTGTGCATCAATTGTTCTTTTATGACATGCCGATGCATAGAAAGATAGTTAGACTTCGTTTTTGCATGATATATGTTACTTTGTGCTCACTACTAAATTACAAATCATTGTTAATTAAAATTGTCTTTTATATACATTGGGATCTGGGTGGATTCATTATTTGAGCACTATATGCCTAGCTTAATGGCTTTAAAGAAAGCGCTGCCAGGGAGACAACCTGGAAGTTTTAGAGAGTCATTTATTTCTGTTGAGTTCTTTTATATAGTTTTAAAAAAGAGGGGAACCTAAAAACTTTTCAAAAAGGAAAGAGAAAGTGAGAGAGACAAGCATTGTTGAAGTGGGAGAGCTCCTTGAACTTTGTTCATGCTCACGGAAACTTTGTGAATCTTGATTACAGAAACTTTTCATCAAAAATAATTATCCCCTTGTACAATTCCATTGTATATAAAAATAATGTGCCAAGGTTTGCCTTTAGGATGTTTACAATGCTTGTTGGTTTGTACGGTGCAGGACAGAAACTTTGGCTGTAGTGCTCGATTTTACATTTTTTGCTGGAACATCAAATGGTTCTGATTCCTTTTGCACTGTCTTTCTGTACACCTTTGTTATGTTTCCTAATTTTGGTAGAATTTTTGGGGTACCAGAATTATGGTGAATGTTCAGATTTCTACAGACTGTTGTGTTTTTGACAGATTCTGTTTTTGATGCATAGTTTGCTTGTTTTGATGAATCTATCAATTTATATCAGTGGATTAAGCCATGGAAAAGTTATATTACAGTAGACACAATGCAAAAACAAAATATGAATTGGTTTGCAACAGTACTTAGAGTGGTGATTTGCTTTATTATACTAACGGATCTTACCGAGTTTTCTGTTGAAGTTTTGTGTGGATGAAGTGTCTAATCGAGGAGGTCTCGATATGAGGAAAAGGAAGAGAGGCAAGAACTCAAGCTTGGGGATGCCCGAGGCACCCCAAGTAAATATTCAAGGAGACTCAAGCGTCTAAGATTGGGGATGCCCCGGAAGGCATCCCCTCTTTCTTCAACAAGTATTGGTGTGTTTTCGGATTCGTTTCGTTCATGCGATATGTGCAAGTCTTGGAGCGTCTTTTGCATTTAGTTTTCATTTTTCTTTATGCACCAGGCTGGTATGAGATAGTCCTTGGTTGATTTATATAATTCTCATTGCACTTCACTTAAATCTTTTGAGTGTGGCTTTATAGAATGCTTCATGTGCTTCACTTATATCATTTGAAGTTTGGATTGCCTGTTTCTCTTTACATAGAAAACCGCCATTTGTAGAATGCTCTTTTTGCTTCACTTATATTTGTTAGAGCATGGACATATCTTTTTTAGAAAGAATTAAACTCTCTTGCTTCACTTATATCTATTTAGAGAGATGACAGGAATTGGTCATTCACATGGTTAGTCATAAAATACTACATAAACTTGTAGATCGCTGAATATGATATGTTTGATTCCTTGCAATAGTTTTGTGATATAAAGGTGGTGATATTAGAGTCATGCTAGTGGGTGGTTGTGGATTGTAGAGACACTTGTGTTGAGGTTTGCAAGTCCCGTAGCATGCACGTATGGTAACCGTTGTGTGACAAATTTGAAGCATGGGGTGTTTCTTTGATTGTCTTCCTTATGATTGGCGGTCGGGGACGAGCAATGGTCTTTTCCTACCAATCTATCCCCCTACGGGCATGCATCGTAGTACTTTGCTTCGAGGGCTAATAAACTTTTTGCAATAAGTATATGAGTTCTTTATGACTAATGTGAGTCCATGGATTATACGCACTTTTACCTTTCCATCATTGCTAGCCTCTTCAGTACCGTGCATTGCCCTTTCTCACCTCAAGAGTTGGTGCAAACTTCGCCGGTGCATCCAAACCCCGTGATATGATACGCTCTATCACACATAAGCCTCATTATATCTTCCTCAAAACAGCCACCATACCTACCTATCATGGCATTTCCATAGCCATTCCCAGATATATTGCCATGCAACTTCCATCATCATCACATACATGACTTGAGCATTTATTGTCATATTGCTTTGCATGATCATAAGATAGCTAGCATGATGTTTTTATGGCTTATCTATTTTTTGATGTCATTGCTACGCTAGATCATTGCACATCCCGGTACACCGCCGGAGGCATTCATATAGAGTCATATCTTTGTTCTAGTATCGAGTTGTAAGTAAATAAAAGTGTGATGATCATCATTATAGAGCATTGCCCCATAAAAAAAGAAAAAGGAAAGGCCAAAGAAGCCTAAATAAAAAAGGGGGCCAAAGAAGAACACCGAAAAAGAAAAAAAAGAAAAAAAGAAAGAAAAAAGAAAAAGAAAAGGGGCAATGTTACTATCCTTTTACCACACTTGTGCTTCAGAGTAGCACCATGTTCTTCATATAGAGAGTCTCATATGTTGTCACTTTCATTTACTAGGGGGAATTTTCATTATAGAACTTGGCTTGTATATTCCAATGATGGGCTTCCTCAAATTCCCTAGGTCTTCATGAGCAAGCAAGTTGGATGCACACCCACTTAGCTTTCAGTTTGAGCTTTCATACACTTATAGATCCTAGTGCATCCGTTGCATGGCAATCCCTACTCCTCGCATTGACATCAATTGATGGGCATCTCCATAGCCCGTTGATTAGCCGCGTCGATGTGAGACTTTCTCCCTTTTTGTCTTCTCCATATAAACCTCCACCATTATATTCTATTCCACCTATAGTGCTATATCCATGGTCTGCGCTCATGTATTGAGTGAGGGTAGAAAAAGCTGAAGCGCGTTAAAAAGTATGAACCAATTGCTCGGCTTGTCATTGGGGTTGTGCATGATGGGAGCATTTTGTGTGACGAAAATGAAGCATGGCCAAACTATATGATTTTGTAGGGATAAGCTTGCTTTGAACTTGTTGCTTTGAAAAGACATGATTGCTTTATTAGTACACTCAAAGTATTATTGTTTTTTATGTCAAATGATAGACTATTTCTTTGAATCACTCGTATCTTAATATTCATGCCATGATTAGACATATGATCAAGATTATGCTAGGTAGCATTCCACATAAAAAATTATCTTTTTTATAATTTACCTACTCGAGGACGAGTAGGAATTAAGCTTGGGGATGCTGATACGTCTCCGTCGTATCTATAATTTTTGATTGTTCCATACCCATATTCTTCAACTTTCATATATTGTTGGCAACTTTTTATACTATTTTTGGGACTAACATATTGATCTAGTGCCCAGTGCCAGTTCCTGTTTGTTGCATGTTTTATGTTTCGCAGAAAACCAATATCAAACGGAGTCCAAATGGGATAAAAATGGACGGAGAATTATTTTGGAATATTTGGGATTTTTCGGAGGAAGAATCAATGCAAAACAGTGTCCGAGGTGGCCAGGAGATAGGGGGGCCCGCCCTTCCCCCTGGGCACGCCTGGCACTCTCCTGGGCCACCTGTAAGGCGGTTGACGCTCTTATTTTGCTCCAAGAAAGCTAATTTTATGAGAAAAATCTGGGCAAAAGATTCACCCCAATCGGAGTTACGAATCTCCAGATATAAAAGAAACGGTGAAGGGGCAGAATCTGAGAACGCAGAAACAGAGAGATAGATCCAATCTCGGAGGGGCTCTCGCCCCTCCCAAGCCATGGGAGCCAAGGAACAGAGGGGAAACCCTTCTCCCATCTAGGGAGGAGGTCAAGGAAGAAGAATAAGAAGGGGGCTCTCTCCCCCTTGCTTCCGGTGGCGCCGGAACGCCGCCGGGGGCCATCATCATCACCGCGATCTTCACCAACACCTCTGCCATCTTCATCAACATCTCCATCACCTTCCCCCACCTATATTCAGTGGTCCACTCTCCCGCAACCCACTGTATCCACTACTTGAACATGGTGCTTTATGCTTCATACTATTAACCAATGATGTGTTGCCATCCTATGATGTCTGAGTAGATTTCCGTTGTCCTATCGGTGATTGATGAATTGCTATGATTGGTTTGAGTTGAATTCTTTATTATTGGTGTTGTCCTATGGTGCTCTCCATGTCGTGCAAGCGTGAGGGATCCCCGCTGTAGGGTTTGCAATATGTTCATGATTTGCTTATGGTGGGTGGCGTGAGTGACAGAAGCATAGACCCGAGTAAGTAGGTTGTTTGCGTATGGGATTAAGGGGACTTGATACTTTAATGCTATGGTTGGGTTTTACCTTAATGATCTTTAGTAGTTGTGGATGCTTGCTAGAGTTCCAATCATAAGTGCATATGATCCAAGTAGAGAAAGTATGTTAGCTTATGCCTCTCCCTCAAATAGAATTGCAATAGTGATTACCAGTCTAGAAACGTATTCAATTGCTTAGGGACAATTCCACAACTCCTACCACCACTTTTCCACACTCGGTATATTTAGTTTATTGCTTCTTTATCTAAACAGCCCCTACTTTTTATTTACGTGTTCTTTATTATCTTGCAAACCTATCCCAACAACACCTACAAAGTACTTCTAGTTTCATACTTGTTCTAGGTAAAGCGAACACTAAGCGTGCGTAGAGTCGTATCAGTGGAAGATAGGGATTGAGAGAGTATTCGTTCTACCTTTAGCTCCTCGTTGGGTTCGACACTCTTACTTATCGAAAGAGGCTACAATTATCCCGTATACTTGCGGGTCATCACCTAGCGGTGTGAAATAAATGGGAAACTTGTAAGTTCATGGAGTTTGTATATGAGTTAGAGAAACGCCTGGGCATACAACCCAAGCCATGCATAATTCATGGTGGAAATTTACAACATAACCATAGTGAGCATTCTATGGAGAATCTTCAATAAAAAAAACTATGCCCATGGTAATAAAAGGATTGCTGAGATGCTCATTGTCTGTTGCCTTGTCATTTTGGTATGGGATAGCTCTTGTGTCATGGGGCAAGGGGTACACCATTGGCGGTTATCTATGATACATGTATACTTACAATGACAAGAACTTATTTGGGACCTAAGTTGAGTAGCATGAGGTTTAGGTACTCGTATTCAAGGGGCATGAGGCTTTCAACTTGTGATTTGTCAAGCATACAACTCATATTTGCCCTCACTTTAACCTTAACCATTCAAGATGCGTATGATAGGGGCGATGAGAGCTCAAATCTAATGAGGACCATAATTTTTGGAAGCTTTATAAAACTTATTAATCCCTACTTACCTCTACGAAGGGCCTTTCTTTTACTTTTTTGTTGAGTCTTCATCTTCTATCTTTATGCACCAACTAAGAGAGCATAGTTGTCATTCTGAGTATAATGTGCATTGTCCCAAAACTTGTTGATTGATTCATGATTATGGTATTGCTTATTCTCAAATTATTTGTATCTAGTCACCCTTTTGAACTTTGAAGGTGTCCTATGCATTTATGTTTTGCTACTCCATGAAGGACAAGCTAAATACCACTTTGCTATGTTTTCTCTGTGTGCGAAACAAACAAATGTCTTTCAAAGCATTATTCATGATCTTTTGTTTATGTTGCCTTTCATGTAGTAACATAGTTGCTATGTTCTATTGTTAGAAATATATCTTTCATACATATGTTTAGAGTACTTTGATCCCAGCTTATAATGTTTTACAATGATGATGATCAAGAATGTATTGGCTTCATGTCACCTCAAAAATTATTTTTGTTATCACTTACCTACTCGAGGACGAGCAGGAGTTAAGCTTGGGGATGATGATACGTTGCAAACGTATCTATAATTTTTGATGCTCCATGCTTGTTTTACACCAATTACTTTATGTTTTGTTTACACTTTGTGGCATTTTTATGTATTTTCTGGAACTAACCTATTGACAAGATGCCACAATGCCAGTTCCCTGTTTTCTGCTGTTTTTGTGTTTTAGAGAAATTAGTAAAGAAATATTCTCAGAATTGGACAAAACAAATGCCAAAGTTACTATTTTTCTCGATACCACACAGAGTCCAAAGCAGAGATGGAGGAGGGCACTAAGGCGGCCACACCATAGCCAGGCGACGGCCCACCTCTAGCCGCACGGCCCTAGGGTGTGGGCCCGTCGGGCGTCCACCGACATTGCCCTTCCGCCTATACAATGCCCCCGAGGCGAAAACTCTAAATAATTAAGCCTCCGTCCATGAAAAGTTCCGCAACGCCGCCACCATCAAAGACGAGATTCGGGGGATAGAAGTCTCTGTGCCGGCACCCTACCGGGATGGGGAATTGCCTCCGGAGCCATCTCCATCAACTCCACCGCCATCTTCATTGCCGTTGCTAACTCCCATAATGAGGAGGGAGTAGTTCTCCCCCGAGGCTGAGGGCTCTACCGGTCGCTATGTGGTTTATCTCTCTCTCCCATGGTGTGATCTTTATGTGATCATGAGCTTTGTAATCTGGTTGATTTAGTAGATGTTACTCTCATCTATTATGCTACTCAAGTGCTTTTATTAATGTGATCTCCGGAGACACCTTGTCCCACGGTGTGAAGGTGACAGTGTGCGCACCGTGTGTGGCTCTTAGGCTAAAGATTACAGAAATACTTATCATGAGTTATAATTTGAGTTGGATGTATCTATGAAATTGTGGTGTTTGTTTGGAACCATCTAGAGCTCAAGGTGACAGTGTGGAGTTACCTAGATGGAGAATGCGAACTTTAAGGTGTGCTTTTATAGCCCTACGTGGTGAATTGGTGTTCGTTATCCAACCGGAGAGTAGTTCAGAGTAGCATAGTGAAGAGAAGATGTTTATGTGTTCAATTATGATATCATTGTTGAGAGTGTCCACTAGTAAAAGTATGATCCCTACGTTTTGTTTCTAAGCATTGAAACACCGTTTACAACCAGTTCTGCTACATGTTTGCTTGCTGCCATTTTTATTTCAGATTGCAATTACCACTTATAATAATCCATATACTTGTATTTCACTATCTCTTCACCGAACTAGTGCACCTATACACCTGACAAGTGTATTGGGTGTGTTGGGGACACAAGAGAGTTCTTGTATCTTAATTGCAGGGTTGCTTGAGAGGGATATCTTTGACCTCTTCCTCCCTGAGTTCGATAAACCTTGGGTGATTCACTTAAGGGAAACTTGCTACTGTTCTACAAATCTCTGCACTTGGAGGCCCAACACTGTCTATAAGAATAGAAGCGTGCGTAGACATCAAGCTTTTTTCTGGCGCCGTTGCCGGGAGGTAAGGTAAAAGGAACTCACATCCTCTGGCTACTAAGCTATCTTCTAGTACTGTTGCTGGTGTGTGAGTGTTCAAAGTTATTTCCTTTAGATTCTGCAATTATATCTTTTTGTTTCTTGTTTTTATTTTCACTAGTTAGGCTTAACGGAAAACAACAACAAAATTAGAGAGCTTTATAGTATTTTTCCTGAGTTAGGACATGAAGTGTTTGAAGAGAAAATTAAAAAACCTATGGAACTTTATTTGCAAGCTAATAGAAATGTTATTAGTATGAATTATTTGAACACCATTATTGCTAATGCTATGGAAAAGTCTAAGCTTGGGGAAGCTGTTTTTTATGAAAATGGTCTCTTTAGTTCCCCAGCTTTAGAGGAGAATTTTTTCTCTGATGATACTTTATCTCCCATATGTGATAATTCTAAAGAAGAGGTACCTATGATTTGGGCCATAAGGGAGCGGCACATGAAGGAGGCTCTGGGGTATTGCTGCATGGAGCGAGCGGACCATAGGTGCTCCCGTGCGTGGTGGTTTAGGCCACGTTTGAGCGGCACATAGGTTTTGCCTACCGATCACGAGCGACGAGGAGCCAGCGAGCGACCACGTCAGATCTGATTTTTAAATCAGAACGTTTCTAAATTACAAATAAATTTGATAATCTGAATGCTTTTCCAATTCGAAACATTTTGAAAAATATGAATACTATTTTTCCTTTTCTTTTTCTAGTGTTTTCAAAATCAGAACGGTTTTAAAATTTGAATGATTTAAAATTGAACAAGTTTAAAATTTGAACAAATTTCTACATTAATATTGTTCATAATCTGAAAATTTACGAAATCTGGATAATTTGAGCAACTCTAAAATTGAACGATTTTAGATTCTGAACGATTTTTAAATTTGAACGATTTTATAGACAATACCATGATATATCATAGTAGGAAATAGTATATGGTACAGATACATAAGCTGTCTCGGGCGATTATAAAATAAGCAAGCTCACATCAACAAACAAGATAACTCTTTTATACGTGATAAGCAACCTCAAACCAATAAACAGTACATCTATTTCATTCAGTACAACGGCATAAGATTTTTTATTCTTAACAGGTTTTACGAATTTAGTGCTCATATGCAGGAGTAATTGTTCCGGGGAGCCAAACCGCAATGTCATGCAACCTCCACAATGCATGAAATTTCTATCTTCTTGTGGTGACGTAATTTACTCCACCCAAGATTCTTCTTAACAATCGATACTACATATATTTAAAATAGTTCATGGACACTACAGGAAACGGGCAATAGGCCGACGGCCCGACGCCGTCGGCATAGGCCAAATAACCCGCGCCACAGGCTATAGTCGAGGGCGGCCGTGGGCGTATCGCCCTCGGGTCCTTCAGGTATCTGCGTACAGGTATTTGTCGTTGGCGTAGAGGATGCCCTCGATGTAGACTTGGCAGGCCCATCGCTAACAGATGACGGCCGTTAGACGTCGAACATGCTACACCGACGGCTTTGCCCTCGGGCAAGATTTTCGATTTTTTTCCAACTTTTTTTCCAAAAAAAAATTCAATTTTTTTTCAGACTTGTTAATTTCACAACGGACATTTTTAACTCTCAGCACGTTTAATGTAAAATCAAATTGCACTTGTGGTCAAACTTCCCGCTCGGCCACCCATCCTCACACTACTCCAACCCCAACACGCTTAACTTCTCCATTCCTTCCGGATGACCTATCAAGAAAGAAATCATATCTTAGTGATAATAGTACCATATCAATCATATTAACTCTTGGACTGTGGTGTCACACCTTTTTATTTTTGAATTCCATACAAATACTTAAATACACAATAATGAATAAGTAATAATAATAATAATTTTCAATTCAAATAAAATAAAATAATTAATAATTTTCTTTTTCTATTTAATATGGAATATTTAATATCTTTAAATCCTTAAATCTGAATTTGACAAATAATATGTCTAAACCTATCAAAAAATGAGGAGAATCCAAATATAACATCCATATCGTCTTGTGAATCTAAAAAAAATGATATTTCCAAAAAAAAATCATGAGCATAAGATCATGTATGTGTAGTTCAAATTGACCATAGTTCAAATCGAGCATTAGGTACATGTATTTTTTTAAATATATGTAGACATGTATATCGACTTGAATCATTAGTATGTGACATAAGAAGATTATGTGGGCAGGTTTTTCATATTTTTCATATTTTTTGAATTTTTTATGCTGATTTCATTTTTTTCTGAAATGTGTAATATTTAAGTGTATATAGAGAGATCTTATTCTTCTGCAAATTTGATATATTATTTGTATTTATCTTAATTATAATGATTCAGTTATGATTTTTCTAAAATTAATATGATAAAATGGAAAATAGCTATGCCTCGGCGTAGCTTCAAAACCTATGCCGAGGGCTTTGCCCTCGGCGTAGACCGTCCGCCTTGACGCGGTCGTAACACTGTTAGCCTGGGCTGGCCTACACCGAGGCTGGCATATACCCCGAGGGCAGCTGTCGGCCCAGACATGGGTACACCGAGGGCCTATCCTATGCCAAGGCCGGGCGGGCGGGCGGGCTGGATTGCCAGCCCTCTACGCCGACGGCCCCGATGTTTTCCGTCGGTGTAGAGGCTGGCCGTCGGCTCCAGACATCAGTCCTGTAGTGGGTGAAGATACACAAGCTGTTTTCAGCGATTATAAAATAAAGTACATATAAGAATATGAGCAAATCTACGAGGTCTTTAAACTCTTCTTTTGCATCACAGGCAGCGAAATTGACATGCCATAAATACCAAACGATAGGCTCGTAAATACCGACGATGGTTCTCCCATATTTTTAAATCTAAGCCGCAATGCCATGGCTACGTGCATGCGCGCAACCATTAAACTAATCACCCGACATCAGCGAGAGCAACAACACCAGTATTCCAGGGAAAAAGTGACCGAACAGCCTGGTCGACATCGCTAGAGAGCTGAAAGTACGAATCACCATTGTCGATGGTGTAGCATCTGGGATAAATATTACGAGGACTAGTTCAATGCCCATGCGTTGCAACGGCCTCTAAAATATTTTATTTCTGCACATGTAAGCATAATACATCTCAATATTTTGTCGCATATAGAAAGATAGAGAAATATAGTATTCAAGAAACTATAGAATTATACATTTTGATGTGATTGGACAAAAAGGTATAGTTTGATTTCTATGCATAGTAATAGAAAACCCATATACTCATCTTATTCTTAGTTAGGTGTGTTAAACTGTATAGTTATCAGATACGGTTAGTATCTAGGATTGTAGTTATCTTGTATAACAACATGTACTTATCCTCCTGTAAACCCTAGCGGCAGCCCTAGAGGCGCCCTATATAATGATCCTGAGACCACCGCATTAGGTGTGTCGATCCAATCTCTTCTCTCTTTGTTTCACATGGTATCAGGCCATCTCGCATAACTGCTCGATGGGTTCTCCTTCCTCCGGCGCCATGACTTCCTCGACCCTGGCTTCTCTGCCCATGCCCTCTGGGCTCTCGGCGCCGACATCTTCCGCTGTTCCCCAACCCTCTGCTAGCCTCATTACTGCCAAGCTTACCCCCTCCAACTTCCTCCTCTGGAAAGCACAGATCCTTCCTCCCCTTTGCATCGCCGGTGTCACTTGGCTATGTCGACGGCACCATCCCTACTCCTCCTTGCATCCTCCC
>NC_041381.1:712224990-712235810 GCF_002162155.2 Triticum dicoccoides
GGGGGGCGCTCCTAACCCGGAGTATGCTGCCTGGTTCCGTCAGGATCAGATCATCCTGAGCTATCTTCTTGCCTCGCTCACCGATGATGTGCTTCAGCAGGTCCATCTCTTCGACACCTCCCGCGCCATCTGGGCGCACCTCGAGGAGATGTATGTTACCCACTGCCGTGCCAGTGTGGTGCAGATCAAGATGGACATGATGAACTTCCGCAAGGGCAACCTCTCCATGGTGGACTATATCGCCAAGATCCGCTCCAATGCAGATCAGCTCGCCGCCGCGGGCCGTCCCATGTGCCAGGTGGACATCATCACCGCCTTCATCACCAGGCTCGACAACGAGTATGAGCCCCTCATCACTGCCATCATGACTCGCATCAACGTCATGACCTTGGGAGAACTCTACTCCCATGCCATCTCCTTCGAAAGCCGCCGCGAGTACCACGCGGCTCGTCTTCAACTGTTGGGGATCGTAGCAGAAATTTAAAATTTTCTACGCATCACCAAGATCAATCTATGGAGTCATCTAGAAACGAGAGAGAGAGAGGAGTGCATCTACATACCCTTGTAGATCGTGAGCGGAAGCGCTCAAGAGAACGGGGTTGATGGAGTCATACTCGTCGTGATCCAAATCACCGATGATCCTAGCGCCGAACGGACGGCACCTCCGCGTTCAACACACGTACGGAGCGGAGACGTCTCCCACGCCTTGATCCAGCAAGGAGGAGGGAGAGGTTGAGTAAGAGGGCTCCAGCAGCAGCACGACGGCGTGGTGGTGATGGAGAGGCAGTACTCCGGCAGGGCTTCGCCAAGCTATGACGGAGGAGGAGAGGTGTTGGGGAGGGGAGGGGCTGCGCCTTGGAGGTGTGTGTGCAGCCCTCCCCTCGCCCCTCTATTTATAGGGGGAGGAGGAAGGGGGCCGGCCCCCTCTAGATGTGATCTAGAGGAGGGGGCGACGTCCAAGGGGGGGGGGGGCTTGCCCCCCAAGCAAGGGCGGCGCCCCCTTTAGGGTTCCCCCCCCCCAACCCTAGGTGCATGGGCCCAAGGGGGGATGCGCCCAGCCCTCTAAGGGCTGGTTCCCTTCCCTCTACGGCCCATGAGGCCCTCCGGGAGAGGTGGCCCCTCCCGGTGGACCCCTAGAACCCTTCCGGTGGCCCCTATACAATACAGGTATGCCTCCGAACTTTTCCGGTGACCGTATTAAAACTTCCCATATATAAATCTTCACCTCCAGACCATTTCGGAACTCCTCATGACGTCCGGGATCTCATCCGGGACTCCGATCAACATTCGGTAATCACATACAAGTCTTCCTAATAACCCTAGCGTCACCGAACCTTAAGTGTGTATACCCTACGGGTTCGGGAATCACGCAGACATGACCGAGACAGCTCTCCGGCCAATAACCAACAGCGGAATCTGGATACCCATGTTGTCCCCCACATGTTCCTCGATGATCTCATCGGATGAACCACGATGTCGATGATTCAAGTAATCCCGTATACAATTCCCTTTGTCACACGGTACGTTACTTGCCCGAGATTCGATCGTCGGTATCCCAATACCTCGTTCAATCTCGTTTCCGGCAAGTCACTTTACTCGTTCCATAATGCACGATCCCGTGACCAACCACTTGGTCACACTGAGCTCATTATGATGATGCATTACCGAGTGGGCCCGGAGATACCTCTCCGTCATACGGAGTGACAAATCCCAGTCTTGATTCGTGCTAACCCAACAGACACTTTTGGAGATACCTGTAGTGCACCTTTGTAGTCACCCAGTTATGTTCTGACGTTTGGTACACCCAAAGCACTCCTACGGTATCCGGGAGTTACACAATCTCATGGTCTAAGAAACCGATACTCGACATTAGAAAAGCTTTAGCAAACGAACTACACGATCTTGTGCGATGCTTAGGATTGGGTCTTGTCCATCACATCATTCTCCTAATGTTGTGATCACGTTATCACTGACATCCAATGTCCATAGTCAGGAAACCATGACTATCTGTTGATCAACGAGCTAGTCAACTAGAGGCTCACTAGGGACATGTTGTGGTCTATGTATTCACACATGTATCACTGTTTCCGGTTAATACAATTATAGCATGAACAATAGACAATTATCATGAACAAGGAAATATAATAATAATCATTTTATTATTGCCTCTAGGGCATATTTCCAATAGTCTCCCACTTGCACTAGTCAATAATCTAGTTACACTGTGATGAATTGAACACCCATAGAGTTGTGGTGTTGATCATGTTTTGCTCGCGGAAGAGGTTTAGTCAACGGATCTACGACATTCAGATCCGTATGCACTTTGCAAATATCTATGTCTCCATCTTGAACATTTTCACGAATGGAGTTGAAGCGACGCTTGATGTGCCTGCTCTTCTTGTGAAACCTGGGCTCCTTGGCAAGGGCAATAGCTCCAGTGTTGTCACAGAAGAGAGTGATCGGCCCCGATGCATTGGGAATAACTCCTAGGTCAGTGATGAACTCCTTCATCCAGATTGCTCCATGCGCTGCTTCCGAGGCTACCACGTAATCCTTTACGACGAGCTCTTCGTGACCTCCATAAATGAGAAACATATCCTTAGTCCTTTTCAGGTACTTCAGGATATTCTTGACTGTTGTCCAGTGTTCCATGCCGGGATTACTTTGGTGTCTTGCAGCCAAACTTACGACAAGGTTTACATTAGGTCTGGTCCACAGCATGGCATACATAATAGACCCTATAGCCGAGCATAGGGGATGACACTCATCTTTCTCTATCTTCTGCCGTGGTCGGGCATTGAGCCGAGCTCAATTTCACACCTTGCAACACAGGTAAGAACCCCTTCTTGGACTGATCCATATTGAACTTCTTCAATATCTTATCAAGGTATGTGCTTTGTGAAAGACCCATGAGGCGTCTCGACCTATCTCTATAGATCTTGATGCCTAATATGTAAGCAGCTTCTCCAAGGTCCTTCATTCAAAAACACTTGTTCAACTAGGCCTTTATGCTGTCCAAAAGTTCTATATCATTTCCCATCAAAAGTATGTCATCCACATATAATATGAGAAATGCTACAGAGCTCCCACTCACTTTCTTGTAAACGCAGGCTTCTCCATAAGTCTGCATAAACCCAAACGCTTTAATCATTTCATCAAAGCAAATGTTCCAACTCCGAGATGCTTGCACAAACCCATAAATGGATCGCTGGAGCTTGCATACCTTGTTAGTATTCTTAGGATCGACAAAACCTTGCGGCTGCATCATATACTATTCTTCCTTGAGATAGCCGTTAAGGAATGCCGTTTTAACGTCCATTTGCCATATCGCATAATCATAGTATGCGGCAATTGCTAACATGATTCGGACGGACTTCAGCTTTGCTACGGGAACTTGTCGTAGTCAACTCCTTGAACTTGTCTCATCGTAGTCAACTCCTTGAACTTTTCGATAACCTTAGCGACAAGTCGAGCCTTATAGATGGTAATATTACGATCCGCGTCTGTCTTCTTCTTAAAGATCCATTTATTTTCTATCGCTCGCCGATCATCGGGCAAGTCTGTCAAAGTCCATAATTTGTTTTCATACATGGATCCTATCTTGGATTGCATGGCTTCAAGCCATTTGTTGAAATTTGGGCCCGCCATCGCTTCTTCATAGTTCGAAGGTTCACCGTTATCTAGCAACATGATTTCTAGGACAGGGTTGCCATACCATTCCGGTGTGGAACGTGTCCTTGTGGACCTAGGAAGTTCAGTAGAAACTTGATCCGAAGTACCTTGATCATCATCATTAACTTCCTCTCTAGTCGGTGCAGGCACAACAGGAACATCTTCCTGAGCTGCGCTACTTACCGGTTCAAGAGGAAGTACTTCATCGAGTTCTACTTTCCTCCCACTTATTTCTTTCAAGAGAAACTCTTTCTCCAGAAAGGACCCGTTCTTGGCAACAAAGATCTTGCCTTCGGATCTAAGGTAGAAGGTATACCCAATGATTTCCTTAGGGTATCCTATGAAGACGCATTTTTTCGACTTGGCTTCGAGCTTTTCAGGTTGAAGTTTCTTGACATAAGCATCGCATCCCCAAACTTTTAGAAACGACAGCTTAGGTTTCTTTACAAACCATAATTCATACGGTGTCGTCTCAACGGATTTAGACGGTGACCTATTTAAAGTGAATGTAGCTGTCTCTAAAGCGTATCCCCAAAATGATAGTGGTAAATCAGTAAGAGACATCATAGACCGCACCATAGCCAATAGAGTGCGATTACGACGTTCGGACACACCGTTACGCTGAGGTGTTCCAGGCGGCATGAGTTGTGAAACAATTCCACATTTCCTTAAGTGTGTACCAAACTCGTGACTTAAATATTCTCCCCCACGATCTGATCGTAAGAACTTTATTTTTCTGTCACGTTGATTCTCTACCTCATTCTGAAATTCCTTGAACTTTTCAAAGGTCTCAGACTTGTGTTTCATCAAGTAACACATACCCATATCTACTCAAGTCATCAGTGAGGGTGAGAACATAACGATAGCCTCCGCGAGCCTCAACGCTCATTGGACCGCACACATCAGTATGTATGATTTCCAATAAGCTGGTTGCTCGCTCCATTGTTTCGGAGAATGGAGTCTTGGTCATTTGACCCATGAGGCATGGTTCGCACGTGTAAAATGATTCGAAATCAAGAGACTCCAAAAGTCCATCTGTATGGAGCTTCTTCATGCGTTTGACACCAATGTGACCAAGGCGGAAGTGCCACAAGTATGTGGGACTATCGTTATCAATCTTACATCTTTTGGTATTCACACTATGAATGTGTGTAACATCACGTTCGAGATTCATTAAGAATAAACCATTGACCAGTGGGGCATGTCCATAAAACATGTCTCTCATATAAGTAGAACAACCATTGTTCTCGGATTTAAATGTGTAGCCATCTCGTATTAAACGAGATCCAGATACAATGTTCATGCTCAAAGCTGGCAATAAATAAAAATTATTGAGGTTTAAAACTAATCCCGTAGGTAAATGTAGAGGTAGCGTGCCGACGGCGATCACATCGACCTTGGAACCATTCCCGACGCGCATCGTCACCTCGTCCTTCGCCAGTCTCCGCTTATTCCACAGCTCTTGTTTTGAGTTACAAATATGAGCAACCGCACCGGTATCAAATACCCAGGAGCTACTACGAGTACTGGTAAGGTACACATCGATAACATGTATATCACATATACCTTTGGTGTTGCCGGCCTTCTTATCTGCTAAGTACTTGGGGCAGTTCCGCTTCCAGTGTCCGCTTCCCTTGCAATAAAAGCACTCAATCTCAGGTTTGGGTCCATGCTTTGGCTTCTTCCCGGCAACTGGCTTACCGGGTGCGGCAACTCCCTTGCCGTCCTTCTTGAAGTTCTTCTTACCCTTGCCTTTCTTGAAACTAGTGGTTTTATTGACCGTCAACACTTGATGTTGCTTTTTGATTTCTACCTCCGCTGATTTTAGCATTGAAATTACCTCAGGAATAGTTTTCACCATCCTCTGCATATTGTAGTTCATCACAAAGCTCTTGTAGCTTGGTGGGAGTGACTGAAGGATTCTGTCAATGACTGCGTCATCCGGGAGGTTAACTCCTAGCTAAGACAATCGGTTGTGCAACCCAGACATTTTGAGTATGTGCTCGCTGACAGAACTATTCTCCTCCATCTTACAACTGTAGAACTTGTCCGAGACTTCATATCTCTCGACCCAGGCACGAGCTTGGAAAACCATTTTCAGCTCTTGGAACATCTCATATGCTCCGTGTTGCTCAAAACGCTTTTGGAGCCCATGTTCTTAGCTGTAAAGCATGCCGCACTGAACCAGGGAGTAATCATCACTATGCGACTGCCAGGCGTTCATAACGTCTTGAGTTGCTGGGAAAACGGGTGCTTCACCTAGCGGTGCATCTAGGACATATGCTCTTTTGGCAGCTATGAGGATGATCCTCAAGTTCCGGACCCAGTCCGTGTAGTTGCTGCCATTGTCTTTCAGCTTGGTTTTCTCTAGGAACGCGTTGAAGTTGAGGACAACATTAGCGTGGGCCATTTGATCTACAAGACATATTGCAAAAGTTTTAGACTAAGTTCATGATAATTAAGTTCATCTATTCAAATTATTTAATGAACTCCCACTTAGATAGACATCCCTCTAGTCATCTAAGTGATCCATGAGCCGAGTCAACTAGGCCGTGTCCGATCATCACGTGAGACGGACTAGTCATCATCGGTGAACATCTTCATGTTGATCGTATCTTCTATATGACTCATGTTCGACCTTTCGGTCTCTTGTGTTCCGAGGCCATGTCTGTACATGCTAGGCTCGTCAAGTCAACCTAAGTGTTTTTGCATGTGTAAATCTGTCTTACACCCGTTGTATGTGAACGTTAGAATCTATCACACCCGATCATCATGTGGTGCTTCGAAACAACGAACTTTCGCAACGGCACACAGTTAGGGGGAACACTTTCTTGAAATAATTATGAGGGATCATCTTATTTACTACCATCGTTCTAAGCAAATAAGATGCAAAAACATGATAAACATCACATGCAATCAAATAGTGACATGATATGGCCAATATCATTTTGCTCCTTTTGATCTCCATCTTCGGGGCGCCATGATCATCATCGTCACCGGCATGACACCATGATCTCCATCATCGTGATCTCCATCATCGTGTCTTCATGAAATTGTCACGCCAACGATTACTTCTACTACTATGGTAAAGTAAAGTAATTACATGGCGTTATTCAATGACACGCAGGTCAAAAAATAATTAAGACAACTCCTATGGCTCCTGCTAGTTGTCATACTCATCAACATGCAAGTCGTGATTCCTATTACAAGAACATGATCAATCTCATACATCACATATATATCATTCATCACATCCTTTTGGCCATATCACATCACAAGGCATTTGCTGCAAAAACAAGTTAGACGTCCTCTAATTGTTGTTGCATGTTTTTACGTGCCTGCAATAGGGTTCTAGCAAGAACGTTTCTTACCTATGTCAAAACCACAACGTGATATGCCAATTTCTATTTACCCTTCATAAGGACCTTTTTCATCGAATCCGATCCGACTAAGGTGGGAGAGATAGACACCCGCTAGCCACGTTATGCAACTAGTGCATGTCAGTCGGTGGAACCTGTCTCACGTAAGCGTACGTGTAAGGTCGGTCCGGGCAGCTTCATCCCACGATGCCGCCGAAACAACATAAGACTAGTAGTGGCAAGTAAATTGACAAAATCTACGCCCACAACAAAATTGTGTTCTACTCGTGCATACAAACTACGCATAAACGTGGCTCTGATACCACTGTTGGGGATCATAGCAGAAATTTAAAATTTTCTATGCATCACCAAGATCAATCTATGGAGTCATCTAGCAACGAGAGAGAGAGAGAGAGGAGTGCATCTACATACCCTTGTAGATCGTGAGCGGAAGCGTTCAAGAGAACGGGGTTGATGGAGTCGTACTCGTCATGATCCAAATCACCAATGATCCTAGCGCCGAACGAACAACACCTCCGCGTTCAACACACGTACGGAGCGGAGATGTCTCCCGCGCCTTGATGCAGCATGGAGGAGAGAGAGGTTGAGGAAGAGGGCTCCAGCAGCAGCACGACAGCGTGGTGGTGATGGAGAGGCAGTACTCCGGCAGGGCTTCGCCAAGCTATGATGGAGGAGAGGTGTTGGGGACGGGAGGGGCTGCGCCTTGGAGGTCTGTGTGCAGCCCTCCCCTCGCCCCTCTATTTATCGGGGGAGGAGGAAGGGCGGCAGCCCCCTCTAGATGAGATCTAGAGGGGGGAGGGGGCGACGGCCAAGGGGGGGGGGACTTGCCCCCCAAGCAAGGGGGGGCGCCCGCTTTAGGGTTTCCCCCCAACCCTAGGCGCATGGTCACAAGGGGGGATGCGTCGAGCCCTCTAAGGGCTGGTTCCCTTCCCTCTACAACCCATGAGGCCCTCCGGGAGACGTGACCCTCCCGGTGGACCCCCGGAATCCTTCCGGTGGCCCCGGTACAATACCGGTATGCCCCCGAACTTTTCCGGTGACCGTATTACGACTTCCCATATATAAATCTTCACCTCCGGACCATTCCAGAACTTCTCATGATGTCCAGGATCTCATCCGGGACTCCTAACAACATTAGGTAATCACATACAAGTCTTCCTAATAACCCTAGCGCCACCGAACCTTAAGTGTGTAGACCCTACGGGTTCGGGAATCACGCAGACATGACCGAGACAGCTCTCCGACCAATAACCAACAGCGGGATCTGGATACCCATGTTGGCTCCCACATGTTCCACGATGATCTCATCAGATGAACCACGATGTCGAGTATTCAAGTAATCCTGTATACAATTCCCTTTGTCACACGGTACATTACTTGCCCGAGATTCAATCATCGATATCCCAATACCTTGTTCAATCTTGTTTCCAGCAAGTCACTTTACTCGCTCCATAATGCATGATCCCGTGACCAACCACTTGGTCACATTGAGCTCATTATGATGATGCATTATCGAGTGGTCCCAGAGATACCTCTCCGTCATACGGAGTGACAAATCCCAGTCTTGATTCGTGCCAACCCAACAGACACTTTCGGAGATACCTGTAGTGCACCTTTATAGTTACCCAGTTACGTTGCGACGTTTGGTACACCCAAAGCACTCCTATGGTATCCGGGAGTTACACAATCTCATGGTCTAAGAAACTGATACTTGACATTAGAAAAGCTTTAGCAAACGAACTACACGATCTTGTGCTATGCTTAGGATTGGGTCTTGTCCATCACATCATTCTCCTAATGATTTGATCCCGTTATCAATGACATCCAGTGTCCATAGTAAGGACACTACTAGGAAAAGGCCTACTAATCGCGCACCGGTTTTGCCTACTAATGGCGCACTACCGGTGCGCCATTAGTATCACGCCACTAGTATTTTTTACTAATGGTGCACCACTGGTGCGCCATTAGTATCTGGTATACTAATGGCGCACCATGCAGTGCGCCATTAGTTTTGCCCACAGTGCGCCACTAGTGTCTTCTATACTAATGGCGCACCACATGGTAGTGCGCCATTAGTAACAATTTTTTTATTTTTTTTTCTTAATCTCAGGTCACTATTTCACCTATGAGATATCCAACACATATATATACAACAAGCATCCATATAACAATCATAGCCAACACACAAGTTCCATCATATATACATACATAGCCAACACACAAGTTCCATCATATATACATACATAGCCAACACATAGTTCCATCGTTACATATTACAAAAGTTTCACATTGTTCATCCAACACCGTTATCCATCAATTCACAAAAGTTTCACATTGATACAAAATAAAAACACAAATGGAAAAGAAGCACTCCATCCAGGCAGTGGAGGCAGTGGGATGTAGTCTTCTACCACAATTGGCGTGGTCATGTCGCCCAGCTGTGGGATCGCCGGCGCCACCACCGGTGCGTGGTCATTGTCAGGCACCACCACCATCGCGAGGCCACCTTCAGGGACGACCATCGCTAGGTCATCCTCAGCCACCTCCATCTCTTGCCCATGGTCATCCACCACCATCTCTTGCCCATGGTCAGCCAACACCATCTCTTGCCCTTGGTCAGCCACCACCAGTGCTAGGTCATCCTCAGCCTGATGCCCATCGTCATCCTGCAGCTCCTCATCCCCACTCTGCTCCTCTTCTCCCGCACTCCAGTCCGGATCATCCTTCTTGTTGTCTATGCTGCTGCCAGAATCGCTGCTGCTTTCGCTACAGCTAGAATCGCTGCTGCTTTCGCTACAGCCAGAATCAATATTTTGTCTCGAGGCAGAAAGATACCATGTTTACTAAATGCTTATTGCTTAATCCCTGTAACCCATGACCATTGTAGGAGTAAGCTTGTCGGTAAGCTTTTCTAATACAGTTTGGGCCCAAGCAAAGTCACTGTCGCTAAGCCAACACTCAAAAGATAATAACAACCATAAGGATATGTCATGCGTGAATACATTGAAAAGTGATGTCAAAAGGCAGGCATAAGGGTCTGGTTAGTTGAGTCATCGAATGATGAAGCTCCAATAGAACAATTGAATAAGAAAAGGGGAGATGCCTTATGGCAGCACGTTTTCCAAATTACTACATCCACTTGCAGAGCAATATGCAGTGACAGGCAGGCATAAGCATGACATGGCTTGAGCCAAAAATAATTAAATATTTCAAGCTAAAAGAGAGTAGACAATGTGAAATGACAGTATCCTTGCTTACAACTAGTCCCTGGAAGTTGGTATAGTATGGTACCGGGCAATCAACGCAGACATATTAACAAACAAGCAACATAAGAAGAACAAACACTGAAATACACGGGACATAGCTTGAACAATTAATTATTTGTCAACCTAGAAAAGTAATACTGTCAAATGACAGCATCATTTCATACAGCTAGCCCTGTAAGTTACAACAAAATGGTACTAGACAGATTAACCAATGTGCAACTTAAGATAGACCATCGCTAAAATGTAAAATCAATGTATGCAATCAAACTCTATTCTTCCTTTAAAGTCAAATGGTACTAGACAGATTAACCAATGTGTAACTTAAGACTTTAGGATTCTCACAAGCTGTCAACGTAGTACATGCCAACAGGTGTACAAGGTGGCGACAAGGCGGACGGTGGGGAGGCGGGGAGCTTCGGACTTGCGGGCGGGGCTGACGGCGGGGAGGAGGGCGGAGGGGAGGTGGAGGGCGCAGCGGAAGGGAAGGGAGGGAGGGAATGGG
>NC_041381.1:712236686-712265730 GCF_002162155.2 Triticum dicoccoides
CGATGGAGCGGGGGAGGGTGTGGTGGGTCGTCGGCGGCAGTGGAGCGAGGGAGGGTGCGGGGGGTGCTCGGCGGCGGTGGAGCGCGGCCGGGGAGGGCGCCATTAGTAGTTTTGTAAAAAAGTAAAATAAATAAATATATATACTAATGGCGCACCCGGTCATAGTGCGCCATTACTAGTTTAAACTAGTAATGGCGCACTGTGAAACGGTGCGCCATTAGTAGTTTTGCAAAAAAAAAAAAAAAATACAGTAATAGCGCACTTTCTGGCTGGTGCGCCATTACTAGTTAGAACTAGTAATGGCGCACTTCAACCTGATGCGCCATTAGTATGTATGGAAAAATGGAAAAAAATAATACTAGTGGCGCACCTTGTGTTTGGTGCGCCATTAGTGTCTTCCACACTAATGGCGCATCACCAACCGGTGCGTCATTAATATATAGTAGTGGCGCACTACTTACCTGGTGCGCCATTAGTATCAATCCTATCTATAGCCCTTTTCCTAGTAGTGGGAAACCATGATTATCTGTTGATCAATGAGCTAATCAACTAGAGGCTCACTTGGGACATGTTGTGGTCTATGTATTCACACATGTATCACTGTTTCCGGTTAATACAATTATAGCATGAACAATAGACAATTATCATGAACAAGGAAATATAATAATAATCATTTTATTATTGCCTCTAGGGCATATTTCCAACATCAAATTCATACGGGTGGATCCTCCGTCAACTATGTCGCCCGCGACAACAACCGCAACACCAACAACCGTGGCAAGGGCAACTACCGCGACAAGGGTCGCGGCAACTCTGGTGACCGTGGTGACTACAACAACAACAACCGTGGCGGGTACCGTGGTGACTGCGGTGGTGGTGGCAATCGTCAGAACGGTAATCGTGGTGGTGACCGCGGTCACCATGGCAGTGGCGGGGATGCACGTCTGCAGTGCCAGCTCTGTCGGGGCCCTGGGCACTATGCCTCGGAGTGCGCTTAGCGCTACAACCACGCCTTCCAACCTCAACACTCCTAGATGGTGGGTCTCGCTGCCGCTTCACCACCATCCATCCTCGGCGACCCTACCTGGTCCACTGACACGGGGGCTACCGATCATATCACGTCGGATCTGGACCGTCTCACCGTGAGGGAAAAGTACCCTGGACGGGACCACATCCACACTCCCGACGGATCAGGTTTGCACATAGCTCATCGTGGTCATGCCCTTCTTCCTACACCCTCTGTCAATCTTAAACTTCGCAACATATTACATGTTCCCAATGCCGACAAGAACCTTCTTTCTGTTAATCGTCTTGCCGTTGACAATCATGCTTATCTAAAATATTATCCTACTCATTTTCTTATGAAGGATTTGATAACCAAGATGGTTCATCTTCACGGCAGATGTGAAAATGGGCTCTATCCCATTCGGCCTTCACGTTCTCATGTCTTGTCTTCAGTTCGGCTCTCTGCTGAAGATTGACATGCTAGACTCAGCCACCCGTCCACACAAGTTGTTCATCATGTTTTGGCGTCCAATAAATTAGCATCGTCGAGTCGGGCTTTGACCCATGTGTGTAATGCTTGTCAACAGGGCAAAGCACATCAGCTACCTTTTCCTAGATCTTCGAATGTTTCCTCGTTTTCATTGGAACTTATTTTCTCAGATGTGTGGGGACCTGCCAAAACCTCCTCTGGTGGGTCCCAGTACTATGTTTCATTTATTGATGATTGTTGTAATTTTTTGTGGATTTATCTTCTCAAACAAAAGTATGATGTGTTTGATGTATTTCGTGATTTTCTTGCCCATGTTGAACGCCTCCTATCTCGCAAAATCCTATGTGTTCAATCAGACTGGGGTGGGGAATACGAAAAACTTAGCAACACATTTTTTCGGCAACTTGGCATTGCTCACCACGTCTCTTGTCCACACACACACCAACAAAATGGCTCGGCCGAAAGGAAGCACCGTCACATTATTGACATGGGTATCTCCTTATTATCGCATGCGTCTATGCCCCTCCGTTTTTGGGATGAGGCGTACTTGTACGCATGCTACCTTATCAACTGACTACCTAGCCGCGTCATTGGCAATATGAGTCCCATGGAAAAATTGTTTTCCACCAAGCCTGACTACGCATCTCTTCGCACGTTCGGGTGTGCATGTTGGCCTAACTTGCGCCCGTATAACACTCAGAAACTTGCGTTTAGATCACAATAGTGTGTGTTTGTCGGGTACATCATTCATCACAAAAGATATAAATGTCTTCACGTACCTACCGCTCGTGTATATATATATATATATATATATATATATATATATATATATATATATATATATATATATATATATATATATATATATATATATCACGAGATGTTATCTTTGATGAACAAAATTTTCCTTTTACCAATGACCAACCCTCTCCAATACCGCCTCGCGTTGCTGAACATGCAATCCTTTTATTTCCACATGACCACATGAACTATGGTGCATCTGTTTCTCGAACTAATCTGGATGCAGGTACCGATTCGGTGCAGCAAAACCCATCTCCGGACTCCCAGGCAGATCCTGTCTCCCAATCCGCCGCCGCATCAGCCTAGGATCACAAGGTGTGTCGATCCAATCTCTTCTCTCTTTGGTTCACAAGGTGTCCGTGGGTTGTATGAAATAAAACCATAAATTTACACACTATTGTATCGATTGAGAACTCAAGAGCAAAGCCCGTTTCCAACCTCGTCTCGGCAAACGTGGTTTCTTACCCATCATGCTTCTCTCACCAACGACCACCATGAAGCCATTGCTTTTCTCTCCATGATCTTTGGTCCTTCTCCACCAGCAATGTGAAAAAAAGGCAATATGCCAGCTTCATACTCCATGGTCTTTCTTTTGAGCTTCAAGGTAGTATGATAGTATAATCAGTGTACAGTACTGTCCAAGACCGAACCAAACTGGTTCATATAGCTGTAAAAATCTCTTGTGATCAACAACAAAACTAATGCTAATATTGAGGATTTCAAACTTGAAGCATTTGGAGATCAACCAACAAAAAAAAATTGAGCGGCGGTGTCAAAGTAATTGTTGACCTTTGTCAAATTGACTGCATGCTTTTAAATCAAGATCATGCAACTTTACAAGACTTGCATCTCAATAAAACCATATCAGTTGCACATGCAGATGAGAGAAATGGGAAATACTCTATTTCATTCAAGGGTTGTAGTATGTCAATTATTAAAACGCAAGCACATTATAAGTCACAAACCTCCAACGCGCAGATAATTTCGGAAACGCCTAAACCTTAGATAATTTGGGAAAGGAGGGTGGCTACAGTCCCCTTGGCTGATATACATAGGTCTAGCTGTAACATCTTTGGGCAAAGCATCATTTGCAACTGGTAACCTCAGAATATGTATTTGGCACTCCTACCGAAGAAAAGAAAAGAAAAGGATTTAAAAGGGAATGCCGCCTTCATAGGTCACAAACCTCGGATTGTCAACATCTTCTTGTGAATGTACACATATTTCAAATACTTGAAGCGGCTAGGATAATGTTCTTAAAAATGGGTTGCTTCAGAGATAAGAAACTAGTACTGCAGTCAGACCAAAAGGAAATTCAAGGGCACAAAATACTTCCAGCAGGCCTTTGCAAATTGGCAATTAATTAAAAAAAGGTGATGTATTAGCACAAACACATGATGCAGAAGTTTAATTCAAGGACGGGGAAGTAAGAATAAGGCCACGTACGTACTAACAAAAGAGGGGATCAAGGACGAGCTGTAAAATCCAAATGAAAATATCAATACATAATGAACAGCACCATTCCGTTGAAATACCACAAGTCGCTGCTAGTAAGATTACATATGCCGGCTCTCTTGGACAACAAAGCCTAAGTCAGGATTCGACTACGCACGATTAATTTGTTGTGTTTGACGTTCCTCTTTCTCTTTTTTTTTTTTGCGATTAAGTTGCTGCTACACTAATGTCAAAAAATGTCTTACATTATGGGACTGAGGGACCAAGACAGCTTAATAATTAATTAATGGTCACACTCCAACTGCAGGACCGGCTAGCTAAACGGACACGCTGGATGATATGTTATCACGTTCCCCCATGAACTCCAAATCTGGCGAAACCACCTACCGTCGCACGAGGGAAGGCGCCGCCGGTCGTGGAACACGCGGTCTGCAGGTCACATCGGTCCAGGCCTTGTTGGGTTCACGCGGTCCAGATGACATGCACGCCCGCCAAGTAATTGAGAAAGAGATGACGGGCTCGTCCTTGTCCATAGCCAGGCTTCGAATGGGTTTGTTATAGAGCTACTGCTGCTGGAGATGATCAAAGAAAGACAAGTCTTCGTAGTAGGCACGTGCCGTTGTTGGTCTAGTCCCGGCCACACCGTCAATGTATCAGCTAGCGTGAAGCATCGATACTTTATACGTCCAAACAAATGCACTAGTAGTATGGTCTTTGCATGCTTGGTGCTGCTGCATGTGGGCTGTGGAGGTTTTTGAGCATACTGTCTGCATGCATGCATCTCGATAATAACAATCCAATCCAATCCAATCCTATGGTCTTTGCATGCTTGGTACAGTGCCTACCAATCCAATCCTACTGTCTGCATGCATGCATCTAAATGCGGCGGGCGTCCTGTGGGTCACGAGGAGCGTGACCAGACCGCGTGTTTCACCAAAAAAACAAAACAAAACAAAAAACGATACGGGCCCTCGTGGAACACGGTGCCCTGTCCACCTCCGTACCAAAAGATAAATCCGCACTCGTTTTTACTTGCCCTGTCCACCTCCGTACCAAACGATCCGAGTTGGTGAATCGTCTCTGCGGTTTATTTTCGCTGGGTTTTTTTCGTCTCTCTTCCCACCAACCCCTCCCAACACCCACTAATCCACTGAATAGTCATCACATTTTATCATGCAATCAGAAAGCCGTGGTGTTCACAACATTTTGGACAAGTGGGATAGTTATTTCATGCTAACAACTCATTGAGACCGGACTATGTACTTGCAGAGTAAAGACTCTATAGCTACGACAAATAATTTGGATCGGCGGGAGTAGAACAAATACACGTGTAAATGTTTGGTAACTGCAGAGGAAATGATAATATATGTAAAGAAAAGAACAATTTATGTAGATTTCATAGGATTGGTACAATGAGTGGAAAAAATGAAATAAACTAAAGAGAAGCAAATTTGAAAAATCTATAAACAAAAAGTAAAACTTAAATGCAATAATACAGAGAGTTCCTGGTGAGATTTATTACAAATCAAATGACGACTCCTTCCTTTCCAGTTTATAAGTCTTGCACGTGTATCTTGGCTGCTAATTTACCAAGTTAATTACACGTGCAAGACTAATAAACACGTACGGACGGAAGGAGATAGTATCTCCGAAGTGGAAGTAAGTACATTTAAGGGTATACTTCGATAATTGATCGAATCCCATTGGTTGGAGTGATCTTGTAGTCGCTGAACCCGGCTTCGGAGAAAATCAAGCTCCACTCGTTTTCCTCTCGCTCCATTCCATCGGAGCCCATCATGTAGATATCTAACAAAACCTGCGCCTCTTTGGAATGGTTGGGCTGAGTCACCGGATATCCCACCACCATGTCGATGATTATCACCTTTCCTCCGGCTTCTTTCGCTGGGATCGCTTCCTTGCACCGGCGCATTATCTTGACGCAATCTTCGTGTTTCTAGTCATGCAAAATTCACTGGAACCAAACATACATATTATATCCCATTAGCATAGTAGACCAGCAGAAAAAAGAAGAACATATCCAAAAATAAAAATAAAAATAAAAAATTACCTTGAGTAGAACAGCATCCGCAGGTGGGACATACTCGAACATATTTCCGGCGACGAAGGTCAAAATGTCGCTGGCGGGAGCCGCGGCGACGACGTGTGCGAGGTCCAGAACGGTGCACTTGAGGTGCGGGAACGCTCTCGCCACGGCCGATGCGGTAGCGCCATGGTTGCCGCCGATGTCCACCAGCGAGCTTTTCACTTCCCCGAACGCTCCGCCGTGCTCCTTCAACAGGACCTTCATGGCGATGCGGCTGTCCGCGGCCATGCCGTTGTTGAACAAGCTGCCATCGACCTTGGTGGTGTCCCAGAACGTGCAGCCGTTGGCCAGCTGGACGAGCGAGTGCGACTGTGCCGACTCTCCCTCTTGGCCTTGGGTAAACCACTCGGGCATTTTGAGGAGAGAGGTCCAGCATAACGTGTTGACGATGGTGCCCACCATTGGGGACAGGTTGTGCGGTGATCTCTCGATAAGGAGCCGGGAGACCCGCGTGGTCGTTGCTGCCTTTGCCTTGGACAATGGAGAATACCCCGGTGGTGGTGAGCACCCGCATGACCCGCCGGAGGTTGGAGCGCTTCCTGGGGTGGATCCCGGTGTCGGAGGCCAGCTCGGACAAGGTGGCGGTGCCGCCGCGGCGGTGGATGGCGTCGGGGATGCGCAGGTCCGTGGCGGCCTTGAGCGCCAGTGACTTGACGAAGGCGAGGCCGTGGTGGTAGAGCTCCAGCTGAGCTTGAAGTAACTCGTCGCTGCTCATGGCGAGGTCTTGGTCTCGTTCAATGTGCTGCGCGGCCGGCATGGTGTATGTGTATGATCGATCGAGTGTGGTATGCTAGCTGCTACCTGCTTCTTGCTTCTTCCTTACGTAGAGAAAACGTAGTACCTTCTTATAGATATAGATGCATGCGCATGGTTTTCTAGTAGCTAGCTTCCTTTTGCGGGTTTTTTTTTGTTCAGGGAAGCTTCCTTTTGCGGCTTGGTTTGAGGTTACTACTTCTAGTTGTAGCCTCCTCCTATCCTCGCTGTGTGGACGTAGTTTCCCATTCACCTTAGTAAACAATTTGGACCTCTCATTGAGAAGATTATATTTCCACAACAGTTTCTTTTTGTTATTTCATTTTTATGGGAATTCGTTAAAACCCACCCCTTGATGCATGTTCAAGACAATAGCATTTCTCAAGGGGCAAAACAAGAGATGACCTACAAAAAAAAGATCCTCGTTTGGACCCATGGTTCTGAAGTCCGTGCACTTCGACCCTACCTAATTGTTCACTCAAGCACCACATCACCTTGTGGCCGGCGGGTTAGGAGTAGTAACTACCGTGTGTCCCCAGGGCGCTAGGTGTCCAGGTTTAGTACAATATTGATGCCATCTTTCCAAGTGACGGTATCTTGACAAGTGTTGCTCAGCACTGGTTTGGCTTGGCAGTGGCCAGGCAGCCCGCCCGGGATCGATCCCCGTTGTGGACGATTGCTGGTGTCTCACCAGGGATTGGCACCCGAATAGCATCCCTACACTTTCGTGCCACGCAAAGCAACGAACGAACAAAAACGAAAATACTAGAAACTTGAGACTCTAGAAGAATAGAAGAAGCAACGAACGAACAAAAACGAAAATACTAGAAACTTGACACTCTAGAAGAATAGAAGAAGCAACGAACGAACAAAAACGAAAATACTAGAAACTTGAGACTCTAGAAGAATAGAATAAGCAACGGAAGTAACCAGATCTGGATAAGTGGCGTATGAAGAAACCTTGGAATAGAAGAAGAAGATATTGGAGGCTGAGCTTGGAAGACAAGAAGGAAAAAAAAGATGGTTAGAAGAGTAGAAGAAGCAAGATGGTAGAAGGGTATAAGAAGCAAACATGAGTGCCAAGTTAAAGAAGTCAGAGGATAGAAGAGTAGAAGAAGCAACAGAAGTGACTGGATCCGGACAAGTGGCAAGAAACCTTAGAATTAGAAGAAAGAAGATATTGAAGGGCTATATGAGCTTGGAAGACACCAAGGAAAAATATGGTAGATGAGTAGAAGAAGCAATCATTAGTGCCAAGTAAAGTCTAAGGATAGTTGTTGGAATAGCTCTAGTCTCTTAGAGAAAGTTAAGAATAGTTGTAATAACATGGTAAGGAGTAGTATTTTGTTAGAGGTAGTTTAGAAAGAGGTGGAATTTAAGATCTGTTCAATAGTGTCTTGCTAGTGTGGTCGATGAAATAACTAAGTCTGTAATCCTGTTTATCTCTGGTTTCATTCCAGTAATGGAATTGGGAGCTATGCTCCTTAATTCAAAATAAGAAGTGACGGTATCTTTTCACAGTTGAACTTTTATAATGCCTCCCGTTCAATTTGTGTCGTCTCATAAAAGCCATCTTGGAGCATCCAAGATACTTCAAATGAGAAGCCGTTCCTATTACCGAGGTGTGCCAAATTTGCGGATCAACTTAGACTAGTCATAAAAGTAGTAACGTAGGTAGTAACATAAAACTCAATGCAATGCCAACAAGATATCTTGAGTACATGGCATGTCAACGAATGAGGAAGAGAATCTTGTGATAACTAGCTATGTTACCATATAACATCACAAACTCCAAAACAAGATTAGTATACAACCTAATAAATGGAACTTTGCATGATACTAGCCATTAGTTACTACCCACTATCAAGGTGGTAACATAGACTAGAAACATAGGCATGACACTAGTCTATGTCACTCCCCACAATAACTAGTCTTAATGATATGGGCCTTCGTCTATTGGTCTGGGCTTGGTCAATGGTTGCCGAACTGAGCTACACCAATGATAATAGCTTGGGTTTGCAGAATATGGAAAGTTACCTATTTGACAAAAGAAATTATGTGTTTGGCTATTTTGCAGAAAATGATGTATTCTCCAGAAAATGATGTATTTTGTAGAAAATGGAAAGTTAACCCTGTAATTTTTTTTGTTTACACAAGTACAAAAAAAGTATGTACAAATCTAAAAGAAAAGAAAACATAAAAAGTCAAATAAAGTTACATGTCCAATCGGAAAAATTTACATAAGCATTCCGTTTAATCCTAAATATTATCCATCTAAGATCCTCTTTGAAGAAAGCCCTTGCTGTGAAAAGACTTGGTCTCTTATATTCTTAAATATGTCAACATTTCTGGTTTGCCCAATAACCCATGCACCAAGCCTAATGATTTCTATGAAAAAAGGTTCATGAGCTTGCAGAATGTCTTTTAGTTTACATTCCCGTTTCCACATATAAATTCCCGATCCCAAAAATTACATTTTTGTTTCATCCTTTACATTTTTGTTTCATCCTTTCTACGCTGTTATCACCCCTACACAATAGAAATACTTATGATGTACATACATAATGCATAATTGATCATCTATTAGACACATAGGAACTTCTCAGGCACTGGCACTTGATGGCCTTTTGTGAAATACAGAAAATCCAAATCATCACGTCGCATCAATCCATGTCGCCTCTCCTCCTTGCCTCCATGGCCAGCCAGGAGAACCTTCACCGCACCACCAGTAAGCTCGACGGTAGCTAGCAACCTCAAGGTTATTCAAGGAGGTGTTGCCCCTTTCTTCCACTACTTTCTTTGGCCAGAAGAGCATCAGAGCAAAGAAGAGACCTAGGACGCCGGGGATTTGACCTAACGTGGTGTTCTCCAGGTAGTAAAAGTTAATGACAAGTACTCGTTCCGTTTCAAAATATAAGATGTTTTAGCTTTGTGAAGTGAGTGTATCTAGACTCTTTTGATGTTTAGGTTCACTCTGAAATATACACTAAAGATATCTAGATACATTTGCTTCACAAAGCTAAAACGTCTTATATTTTGAAACGGAGGGAGTAGGTGTTAAAGGGGACGACCAGAATTGAGAGTGTAGGAAAGGAGCATGTCATTTCGTGTAGGATGCGGTTGTGTCCAGACCTGCTTCAAGAATTGGAGTGTTTGTGGGGAGGCGTGACGAAAGGGGTCCAACGTTACGTTATTTGATTAACATGGGTGGAGTTAAAGAAAGAATGATTAGTTTAAGGCTGAAGTAGTTTCTCCTAGTTGGTTTATGAGGCGTATGAATTGAGCCGACGGTTCAGATCAAACAACAAAGATTAGTCCCATAGATCCAACAAGACATAATCATTAGAAGAAAATGTAATAAAACTAATAGTATCAGGATAGGCCTAGTCCCATCAATTGCCAAAGCAATGCACAAAATCCCCACGCAACTATCTCCTGCGAGCACACCGCCGCCTCCACATCCACCAGCCACTACGCCGCCGCCTCCACATCCAGTCATCCACCAGCCACCACGCCCCCACCTCCATCTATCCCAGGGCGACCACCCATTCCACTGCCGAGCACTCTACCGCCAGCTTGACAGCGTTCGTTACCTCGGCAACATCGGACGCCTCATCTTTGGAAGGTTGTGTCACTCTGTTGAAACCCTTGCTATAAACCTAGCCTCCTTTGATGGCAGCCCAGACTATGCCCTGTTTGATTTATGGTTTCACTTACAGGTACGTGAGTGGTACTACTAATTCTAATTTCCTAGCAGACATGAGCACCTAATTAGATGAGCCCTTATGCAGCAAGAGACCCAGGAAAGCATTCGTGATGGAGATTGGTCGTGCAACATGATGCTCTGGTTCTGCTTTGAATTTCCTGCATATTTACCTTACTGACAAGCATCACTGAAATGGAAATTAGAATCATCAAATTATGTTAGTTATGAAGCAGGTTGATGTTTGAACAATTTGCCAATGTCGGTGACACAACTAGTACACATGAAAAGCCCAACAACCATTGGTGTATGTAGATGATATGACCTTCAACCTTTTTAGTCTTTGTTCCATTTACTGAAGTGTTGTATCACTTAATTCTGCGAATCATTTATCAACCAAACCCAGGTATCCATTCTAATTATTTGTCTCAGTACCAAAGTAATTGCATGAAAATAATTATTTGTTTTCCATGGAAAATAATTTTTCAGCTGTATTGTTTTGCCAATTGTATTTCTAGTATCCTATGCATATTATTTACTGTTTCTTTTTCTTTATATACCATGCAGTTTGTGATTTCAGAAAACAATCAATCAAGTCTGTGATACTCATCTATATTCTGGTGAGTTAAAGATCCATATGAAGTTTGTTGGGCATCATCTGATCTTATTCTATGCCTTGTCTAGAGTTGATTAGCTCTAGTGTTTATATTAGTATTCTTAATGCTCAAGTTTGTGTGTTCGATTTGTTGGAAAACAGATGAATGCAACAACTGATCAGGTTCAAGAAAGATGAAGCAAGAAATGTTGTTTCCCAGGCTCTAAATCTAAAGCTTCCTTTTGATGAGAAAGATTTGATGGAGGAGAACCTAGAGGTGGAGCTGATCAGGAGGCAGCTAGGTCTTGAGCATGTCAGGTCCTCATGATAAGTCAATTTTGACGTTAAATGTGAACCTATTTCTAAGACGTGTCAATCACAATTTTTTCTCAAGGACCAAATTAGTTGCTGAAATCTGCTGTTTTCCCAAATCATCTAGTCTTCTTGGAGCTCTTTGTGTTATCATCAGTACTAGTACTTCTCAAGCAGAGCGATAATACTGATATAAAAAGGTACTTCTGCTTTTCATTGGCATAATACATGAAGAATAATAAGAGGGAAAAAGTGCAAGTAACAGTTGCATGATCATGCAAGTCTTTGTGAGCACCTCCATTTGTACTAGGGATGTCATAATTTTCTGAAGAGTATTGACTTTGGAAAGCAGGAGCTAAAAACCTATTTTAGCCTGTTTATGCTATCAACATTCTTGCTGATGTCCATGTTCTGCTCGAGGATATCAAAGAGAAGAAACAAAGAATCAAGTAAATTTTGAACCCCGTTGAAGAATTGATTGGAGGGAGCTAGCTCTTTAGCTCAGTATGGGCTATAGTGTTCACCATTTATTATTGCAAATGAACCAAGTGGTTCACCTGTATGTAAGCTTCCGCGCACCTTTGGAAGGAGCGGCAGTCCCTCACGGAGTGCGTAGACCTCTTGACCCCATCCCTGTCGGTGAAGCTTGTTGGAAATATGAGCAAATTACTATGAGTTTTAATCCAAATAAACGGATGATAAATCATGACAGCACTAGCAGAGATTAAACTAATCATGCGAACTAGCATAGTAGATGAACAAATGACATCTAGGGCACATACTAGAAACATGAATTCTACCACGATCTCGAATAGGAAGGATAGAATCACATACGATGCAGCGGGTGCAGCACTGCCGGCGTTGACGTTGTCGCCCATGTCGTCGAGGATGAGGTTGCCGAGGTCGGGGAAGAAGTCGTCGTTTGCGAAGTCGTCGCTGCCAGCAGTCGCGCAAGTGCGCTCCCTAAAAACCTGATCGCCCCTCTCCCATACAGGATCACGAGAGGCGGGGTTCCGGAGGCCTACTATCCCTTCTCCCTGTGCACGCCGAAAGGAGGGATGGAGAAGACTAGCTTGGCGGCGCAATGATCTGGAACGGTGGTGAGAAACCATACGAAGCGGCGGCTACTAGAGTAGATGTCTGCCTGACTATATAGTGCGGGCCGGGTAGGTCGTGGGAGTAAACCCCACGTCCGAGTCGTCACGATCCAAAAGAATCAGAAACGGTTCAGTAATTAACTCGTCTGTTGATTATTAATTAATGACTCATTAATTTTTCCCGAGCAGCAAAAATATAGACAACGTACATAGCTCTGTCCTTGGCTCGGCTCAACCCCGCAACCCGCGGCACGGTGCGGCATGGGTTCCAATCTTGATGTGGACTCCTGTCGCCTCTGATAACGGCAACGCACTAGAGACATGGAGTGGATGAGATGTCGATGAGGCGGGTGTCGACGAAATCTTCGGCGCGAGGGGACGAGATCCTCCGCGGTCCACCCGACGATGGGGGTGATGCTGGTGCAGGGGCTGGCGTGACCAGCGTATCCATACCCGACGTGATCGGAGTACGAAGTTGAACGGACCCGATGATGTTGATGTGGAAGCGGAGGCTCCTGAAAGTCAGATCGATACCCTCGTGGAGGGTGCTGAACACGGTGCATTGCGCCAGGGTGTGTGGCATGAACTCGAGGGAGCCGAAGAAGATCTCCTCCGCAAGAGTCGACGAACCGCCATTCGTCAAGATGAGGATCAGAGACTCCATGGGTCAAGTAGACGAAATTCCCACAGACGGCGCCAATTGACGAGGGAGTACCTCGGCAATGCCCACAGTTGTGGACTTAGGATTTTGATGAATCATGTCTACCAGTGGAATCGACGATCTAAACATGAGGTGTGAAACACAAGACACAGATTTACCCAGCTTCAGGCCTTTGTAAAGGAAACCCTACGTGCTGCTTGTTGGATCTTTATATTGATGGAGTGTACAAAGTCGTCGAGATCGGAGACTAGGGTTAGCCCTTGCGCGTGGCCAAGGCTAGATCAATCATGAGGGTGGTAGTGAGGTTTGTGTGCGTTATTGTTGTGCCGACCTCGTACCCCTCTCCCAGCCTTTATAGACTAGGCTGGGTCTCGAGTTCGTATCAGGATTGGTTTACATCATGGTAAGGGGCCCCTATCTACTTACAATAGCACTTCCTTACGGATCACGTCATGTCCGTGGACTTCCTGGGCTCCAAGCGTGCCGATGACCTGGACCTCGATTCCTTCCGGGCCGCGGGCCTCCTGATATCCGATACCAGATATCCTTATGGTGGGCACCCGCAGGGTCATGCCCACAACAATCATCCAAATTATCATGCCTATCTTAATGGCTATAAAGAAAGAGCTTTTGGGAGACAACCCATTATATTTTTTCTTTCAATTTATTTTTGTTTCTTTGAGTCTTGGAAGTTATTACCTCTATAATAACCTCTCCTTATCCTTTTTGTTTCGTTTTTGTGCCAAGAATAGCCTCTAATGGGAGGAAAGTGAGATTTGGGGAAGTTGTTGTCCCGAAACTGATTTTGTACTGTCACCAAAAAAATTAATTCTCTTAGCCAGTACGTCAGATTGATCTGAAATGTTTTATGCCCATGCCCCAGGTTGTTACCCAACTTTCATTAGTTTTGCACTTCTCGATTTCAGCAACAGAAGATTTTTGAGAAATCGGTATTTACTTGCAGTTTTGTTTTGACAGATTTTGCTGTTATTTGCACTTGCCTCTTAAAACTTTTTTTTGGTTCTTCTTGATCACTAGAGCTTTTAAAAGAAGTTGCTACAATAGCTAATGTTTTAATGGATGTTTTACTTCAGTTGAACTGAACCAAAGGATTACTATCTTGCATACATTAATGTTGCTAATGAAGATTGTGTGAAGTTTTGTATGAAGGAAGTTTTCAAGTGTAGGGAGAGAATGATGTGATGAGATGAAGTATGGACAAAATCTCGAGCTTGGGCATGCCCCATGTCACCCAAAGAAATATCCAAGAGGTACAAGCGTCAAAGCTTGGGGATGACCAAGGCATCCCCTTCTTCGTCAACCAAATTTCAGGTCTTCTTTCAAGACGCTATATTTTTATTGCTTCATATACTATGTGTTGTTCTTGGAGCGTTAGTTGTTTTAGTTTTTGTTTAGTTTCGTTTTGGTTGCTGTAATAAATTCTTGGATCCTAGCATTCTTGTGTGGGAGAGAGACACGCTCCGTTTTCATTGCCTAGAACAATCTAGTTTTCACTCTTATTGTTCTACGAGTGTTCTCTTCTACTAGTACTGCGTTTAGCTTTAGTTTTCCTTTCGTTTTTGTTCAGAACTTGCCAGTTCTTTTTAGTTAGGTGTGGTGAGCTCTCTGATCTTTGTTTATTATTAGCTATGAGAGTTGTTTCAAATAAGTTTATTGATGTTGGAGAAGAGTAGAATGTTTCATGCTTATATTGGTACAAAAAAAAGCTTGTTTAGACTGTGGCTTAGACTTTATCATGTCATGTTAGATATTTCGTTGAATTTATGCTTAGTGGTATTGTTTTAGCATGACTTGTTTCTTGAGATTGCTTAATGTGCCATTGAAAGAATCATGTGTTGTTTTTATCATACAAAAGCATAATATTGTGGTATTCTCCTTTGTTGCTTTATTTGGGTTGACTTGGCACATGCTTACACCATGTTATGACTATGAACCAGGCACCTTGCGCTTATTCCTATTCAGTTGAGATCATGATCTTTTGTTTATGGATGCCTAGTGATACGTCTTCGTCGTATCTATAATTTTTGATTGTTCCATGCTAATATTCTTCAACTTTCATATATTTTTGGCAAGTTTTTATACTATTTTTGGGACTAACATATTGATCCAGTGCCCAGTGCCAGTTCCTGTTTGTTTCATGTTTTATGTTTCGTAGAAAACCAATATCAAACGGAGTCCAAACAGGATAAAAACGGATGGAGAATTATTTTGGAATATTTGGGATTTTCCAGAGGAAGAATCAATGTGAAACAGTGTCCGAGGTGGCCAGGAGATAGGGGGGCGCGCCCTCCCCCCTAGGCGCTCCTGGCACTCTCCTAGGCCACCCATAAGGCAGTTGACGCTCTACTTTTGCCGCAAGAAAGCTAATTTTAAGAGAAAAATCTGGGCGAAAGATTCACCCCAATCGGAGTTAAGGATCTCCAGATATAAAAGAAACGGTGAAGGGGCAGAATCTGAGAACGCAGAAACAGAGAGATAGATCCAATCTCGGAGGGGCTCTCGCCCCTCCCAAGCCATGGGAGCCAAGGACCAGAGGGGAAACCCTTCTCCCATCTAGGGAGGAGGTCAAGGAAGAAGAAGAAGAAGAAGGGGGGCTCTCCCCCCTTGCTCCCGGTGGCGCCGGAATGCCGCCGGGGGCCATCATCATCACCGCGATCTTCACCAACACCTCTGGCATCTTGATCAACGTCGCCATCACCTTCCCCCATCTATATTCAGTGGTCCACTCTCCCGCAACCCGCTATACCCTCTACTTGAACATGGTGCGTTATGCTTCATATTATTACGCAATGGTGTGTTGCCATCCTATGATGTTTGAGTAGATTTCCATTGTCCTATCGGTGATTGATGAATTGCTATGATTGGTTTGAGTTGCATGCTTTATTATTGGTGATGTCCTATGGCGCTCTCCGTGTCACGCAAGCGTGAGGGATCCCCGCTGTAGGGTTTGCAATATGTTTATGATTTGCTTATGGTAGGTGGCGTGAGTGACAGAAGCACATACCCGAGTAAGTAGGTTGTTAGCGTATGGGATAAAGAGGACTTGATACTTTAATGCTATGGTTGGGTTTTACCTTAGTGATCTTTAGTAGTTGCGGATGCTTGCTAGAGTTCCAATCATAAGTGCATATGATCCAAGTAGATAAAGTATGTTAGCTTATGCCTCTCCCTCAAATAGAATTGCAATAGTGATTACTGGTCTAGTAATGTAGTCAATTGCTTAGGGACAATTCCAAAACTCCTACCACCACTTTTCCACACTCGCTATATTTATTTTATTGCTTCTTTATCTAAACAACCCCTACTTTTTATTTACGTGTTCTTTATTATCTTGCAAACCTATCCCAACAGCACCTACAAAGTACTTCTAGTTTCATACTTGTTCTAGGTAAAGTGAACACTAGGCGTGCGTAGAGTCGTATCAGTGGCAGATAGGGCTTGAGAGAGTATTTGTTCTACGTTTATCTCCTCGTTGGGTTCGACACTCTTACTTATCGAAAGAGGCTACAATTATCCCATATACTTGCGGGTCATCAAGGCCTTTTTCTGGCGCCGTTGCCGGGGAGTCATAGCGTGGGGTGAATATTCTTGTGTGTGCTTGTTTGATTTATCACTAAGTAATTTTTATTTACTGTTCTTAGTTGTTCTCTATCTTTAGTTATGGATATGGAACACAAAATACCAAAACAATTAGGTGTACTTTAGGGATTATCGCTTGACACAAAAAGGGAAACTATTATGGGATCAAATTAATATGTTGCGTTGGTATGCTCGGGATTTATGCTTGAGATATGATATTACTTGTTGCTCTAGGATGAAGGCTCCACACCTTCCCCTTTCATGCAAACCTTAGCTTCTTATGCTAGAGGTATATATGATTACTATGATGTTGAACAAATTGAAGAATTTGTTGCTTTTAAGGCTGCCTATGAAATTGAATCTTTGTTTGAAAAGTATGAAGCTTTATATGATGATGTTTATAGGCCTAAAAATTATGCTATATTGAAATATTTCTACGAAAATTATGAATACAATTACAATTTTAATGCATTTGTTGAGAAAGTCTCCGCTGTCCAAGAAGAGACTAATATTTTGCAGGAAGCTATGGAAGAAGAAATTGATGAAACTGTGAGCCCATTGGATGAAAAAGATGATGAGGAGAGCGAAGAACAAAAGGAGGAAGAGCGGATTGATCACCCGTGCCCACCTTCTACTGAGAGTAACTCTTCAACTCATACATTGTTTAATTCCCCTTCGTGCTTACCAAAGGATGACTGCTATGATGATTGCTATGATCCCGTTGATTCTCTTGAAATATCCCTTTTTGATGATACTTGCTTGCTTGTGGCCCAGATGCCAATATGAATTATGCTTATGGAGATGAACTTGCTATAGTTCCTTATGTTAAACATGAAATTGTTGCTATTGCACCCACACATGATAGTGCTATTATCTTTTTGCATTCTCCCGACTACACTATATTGGAGAAGTCTGTTCTTATTAAGGATTATATTGATGGGCTGCCTTTTACCATTACATGATAATTTTGATGAATGTGATATTCATGTGCTTGCTGCTCTACTTGCAATTATTATGAGAGAGGAACTATATCTCCACCTCTCTATGTTTCCAATATGATAAAATTGCAAGAAACTACTTATACTATGTGTCGGCCTTTACTATGTGTGCATCAATTGTTCTTTTATGACATGCCGATGCATAGAAAGATAGTTAGACTTCGTTTTTGCATGATATATGTTACTTTGTGCTCACTACTAAATTACAAATCTTTGTTAATTAAAATTGTCTTTGATATACATTGGGATCTGGGTGGATTCATTATTTGAGCACTATATGCCTAGCTTAATGGCTTTAAAGAAAGCGCTGCCAGGGAGACAACCTGGAAGTTTTAGAGAGTCATTTATTTCTGTTGAGTTCTTTTATATAGTTTAAAAAAAGAGGGGAACCTAAAAACTTTTCAAAAAGGAAAGTGAAAGTGAGAGAGACAAGCATTGTTGAAGTGGGAGAGCTCCTTGAACTTTGTTCATGCTCACGGAAACTTTGTGAATCTTGATTACAGAAACTTTTCATCAAAAATAATTATCCCCTTGTACAATTCCATTGTATATAAAAATAATGTGCCAAGGTTTGCCTTTAGGATGTTTACAATGCTTGTTGGTTTGTACGGTGCAGGACAGAAACTTTGGCTGTAGTGCTCGATTTTACATTTTTTGCTGGAACATCAAATGGTTCTGATTCCTTTTGCACTGTCTTTCTGTACACCTTTGTTATGTTTCCTAATTTTGGTAGATTTTTTGGGGTACCAGAATTATGGTGAATGTTCAGATTTCTACAGACTGTTCTGTTTTTGACAGATTCTGTTTTTGATGCATAGTTTGCTTGTTTTGATGAATCTATCAATTTATATCAGTGGATTAAGCCATGGAAAAGTTATATTACAGTAGACACAATGCAAAAACAAAATATAAATTGGTTTGCAACAGTACTTAGAGTGGTGATTTGCTTTATTATACTAACGGATCTTACCGAGTTTTCTGTTGAAGTTTTGTGTGGATGAAGTGTCTAATCGAGGAGGTCTCGATATGAGGAAAAGGAAGAGAGGCAAGAACTCAAGCTTGGGGATGCCCGAGGCACCCCAAGTAAATATTCAAGGAGACTCAAGCGTCTAAGATTGGGGATGCCCCGGAAGGCATCCCCTCTTTCTTCAACAAGTATTGGTGTGTTTTCGGATTCGTTTCGTTCATGCGATATGTGCAAGTCTTGGAGCGTCTTTTGCATTTAGTTTTCATTTTCTTTTATGCACCAGGCTGGTATGAGATAGTCCTTGGTTGATTTATATAATTCTCATTTCACTTCACTTAAATCTTTTGAGTGTGGCTTTATAGAATGCTTCATGTGCTTCACTTATATCATTTGAAGTTTGGATTGCCTGTTTCTCTTTACATAGAAAACCGCCATTTGTAGAATGCTCTTTTTGCTTCACTTATATTTGTTAGAGCATGGACATATCTTTTTTAGAAAGAATTAAACTCTCTTGCTTCACTTATATCTATTTAGAGAGATGACAGGAATTGATCATTCACATGGTTAGTCATAAAATACTACATAAACTTGTAGATCGCTGAATATGATATGTTTGATTCCTTGCAATAGTTTTGTGATATAAAGGTGGTGATATTAGAGTCATGCTAGTGGGTGGTTGTGGATTGTAGAGACACTTGTGTTGAGGTTTGCAAGTCCCGTAGCATGCACGTATGGTAACCGTTGTGTGACAAATTTGAAGCATGGGGTGTTTCTTTGATTGTCTTCCTTATGATTGGCGGTCAGGGACGAGCAATGGTCTTTTCCTACCAATCTATCCCCCTACGGGCATGCGTCGTAGTACTTTGCTTCGAGGGCTAATAAACTTTTTGCAATAAGTATATGAGTTCTTTATGACTAATGTGAGTCCATGGATTATACGCACTTTTACATTTCCATCATTGCTAGCCTCTTCAGTACCGTGCATTGCCCTTTCTCACCTCAAGAGTTGGTGCAAACTTCGCCGGTGCATCCAAACCCCGTGATATGATACGCTCTATCACACATAAGCCTCATTATATCTTCCTCAAAACAGCCACCATACCTACCTATCATGGCATTTCCATAGCCATTCCCAGATATATTGCCATGCAACTTCCATCATCATCACATACATGACTTGAGCATTTATTGTCATATTGCTTTGCATGATCATAAGATAGCTAGCATGATGTTTTTATGGCTTATCTATTTTTTGATGTCATTGCTACGCTAGATCATTGCACATCCCGGTACACCGCCGGAGGCATTCATATAGAGTCATATCTTTGTTCTAGTATCGAGTTGTAAGTAAATAAAAGTGTGATGATCATCATTATAGAGCATTGCCCCATAAAAAAAGAAAAAGGAAAGGCCAAAGAAGCCTAAATAAAAAAGGGGGCCAAAGAAGAACACCGAAAAAGAAAAAAAAAGAAAAAAAGAAAGAAAAAAGAAAAAGAAAAGGGGCAATGTTACTATCCTTTTACCACACTTGTGCTTCAGAGTAGCACCATGTTCTTCATATAGAGAGTCTCATATGTTGTCACTTTCATTTACTAGGGGGAATTTTCATTATAGAACTTGGCTTGTATATTCCAATGATGGGCTTCCTCAAATTCCCTAGGTCTTCATGAGCAAGCAAGTTGGATGCACACCCACTTAGCTTTCAGTTTGAGCTTTCATACACTTATGGATCCTAGTGCATCCGTTGCATGGCAATCCCTACTCCTTGCATTGACATCAATTGATGGGCATCTCCATAGCCCGTTGATTAGCCGCGTCGATGTGAGACTTTCTCCCTTTTTGTCTTCTCCATATAAACCTCCACCATTATATTCTATTCCACCTATAGTGCTATATCCATGGTCTGCGCTCATGTATTGAGTGAGGGTAGAAAAAGCTGAAGCGCGTTAAAAAGTATGAACCAATTGCTCGGCTTGTCATTGGGGTTGTGCATGATGGGAGCATTTTGTGTGACGAAAATGAAGCATGGCCAAACTATATGATTTTGTAGGGATAAGCTTGCTTTGGCCTTGTTGCTTTGAAAAGACATGATTGCTTTATTAGTACGCTCAAAGTATTATTGTTTTTTATGTCAAATGATAGACTATTTCTTTGAATCACTCGTATCTTAATATTCATGCCATGATTAGACATATGATCAAGATTATGCTAGGTAGCATTCCACATCAAAAATTATCTTTTTTATAATTTACCTACTCGAGGACGAGCAGGAATTAAGCTTGGGGATGCTGATACGTATCCGTAGTATCTATAATTTTTGATTGTTCCATGCCAATATTCTTCAACTTTCATATATTGTTGGCAACTTTTTATACTATTTTTGGGACTAACATATTGATCTAGTGCCCAGTGCCAGTTCCTGTTTGTTGCATGTTTTATGTTTCGCAGAAAACCAATATCAAACGGAGTCCTAATGGGATAAAAATGGACGGAGAATTATTTTGGAATATTTGGGATTTTTCGGAGGAAGAATCAATGCGAAACAGTGTCCGAGGTGGCCAGGAGATAGGGGGGCCCGCCCTTCCCCCTGGGCACGCCTGGCACTCTCCTGGGCCACCTGTAAGGCGGTTGACGCTCTTATTTTGCTCCAAGAAAGCTAATTTTATGAGAAAAATCTGGGCAAAAGATTCACCCCAACCGGAGTTACGAATCTCCAGATATAAAAGAAACTGTGAAGGGGTAGAATCTGAGAACGCAGAAACAGAGAGATAGATCCAATCTCGGAGGGGCTCTCGCCTCTCCCAAGCCATGGGAGCCAAGGAACAGAGGGGAAACCCTTCTCCCATCTAGGGAGGAGGTCAAGGAAGAAGAATAAGAAGGGGGCTCTCTCCCCCTTGCTTTCGGTGGCGCCGGAACGCCGCCGGGGGCCATCATCATCACCGCGATCTTCACCAACACCTCTGCCATCTTCATCAACATCTCCATCACCTTCCCCCATCTATATTCAGTGGTCCACTCTCCCGCAACCCACTGTATCCACTACTTGAACATGGTGCTTTATGCTTCATACTATTAACCAATGATGTGTTGCCATCCTATGATGTCTGAGTAGATTTCCGTTGTCCTATCGGTGATTGATGAATTGCTATGATTGGTTTGAGTTGCATTCTTTATTATTGGTGTTGTCCTATGGTGCTCTCCATGTCGTGCAAGCGTGAGGGATCCCCGCTGTAGGGTTTTCAATATGTTCATGATTTGCTTATGGTGGGTGGCGTGAGTGACAGAAGCATAGACCCGAGTAAGTAGGTTGTTTGCGTATGGGATAAAGGGGACTTGATACTTTAATGCTATGGTTGGGTTTTACCTTAATGATCTTTAGTAGTTGTGGATGCTTGCTAGAGTTCCAATCATAAGTGCATATGATCCAAGTAGAGAAAGTATGTTAGCTTATGCCTCTCCCTCAAATAGAATTGCAATAGTGATTACCGGTCTAGTAACGTATTCAATTGCTTAGGGACAATTCCACAACTCCTACCACCACTTTTCCACACTCGCTATATTTAGTTTATTGCTTCTTTATCTAAACAGCCCCTACTTTTTATTTACATGTTCTTTATTATCTTGCAAACCTATCCCAACAACACCTACAAAGTACTTCTAGTTTCATACTTGTTCTAGGTAAAGCGAACACTAAGCGTGCGTAGAGTCGTATCAGTGGAAGATAGGGATTGAGAGAGTATTCGTTCTACCTTTAGCTCCTCGTTGGGTTCGACACTCTTACTTATCGAAAGAGGCTACAATTATCACGTATACTTGCGGGTGATCACCTAGCGGTGTGAAATAAATGGGAAACTTGTAAGTTCATGGAGTTTGTATATGAGTTAGAGAAACGCCTGGGCATACAACCCAAGCCATGCATAATTCATGGTGGAAATTTACAACATAACCATAGTGAGCATTCTATGGAGAATCTTCAATAAAAAAACTATGCCCATGGTAATAAAAGGATTGCTGAGATGCTCATTGTCTGTTGCCTTGTCATTTTGGTATGGGATAGCTCTTGTGTCATGGGGCAAGGGGTACACCATTGGCGGTTATCTATGATACATGTATACTTACAATGACAAGAACTTATTTGGGACCTAAGTTGAGTAGCATGAGGTTTAGGTACTCGTATTCAAGGGGCATGAGGCTTTCAACTTGTGATTTGTCAAGCATACAACTCATATTTGCCCTCACTTTAACCTTAACCATTCAAGATGCGTATGATAGGGGCGATGAGAGCTCAAATCTAATGAGGACCATAATTTTTGGAAGCTTTATAAAACTTATTAATCCCTACTTACCTCTACGAAGGGCCTTTCTTTTACTTTTTTGTTGAGTCTTCATCTTCTATCTTTATGCACCAACTAAGAGAGCATAGTTGTCATTCTGAGTATAATGTGCATTGTCCCAAAACTTGTTGATTGATTCATGATTATGGTATTGCTTATTCTCAAATTATTTGTATCTAGTCACCCTTTTGAACTTTGAAGGTGTCCTATGCATTTATGTTTTGCTACTCCATGAAGGACAAGCTAAATACCACTTTGCTATGTTTTCTCTGTGTGCGAAACAAACAAATGTCTTTCAAAGCATTATTCATGATCTTTTGTTTATGTTGCCTTTCATGTAGTAACATAGTTGCTATGTTCTATTGTTAGAAATATATCTTTCATACATATGTTTAGAGTACTTTGATCCCAGCTTATAATGTTTTACAATGATGATGATCAAGAATGTATTGGCTTCATGTCACCTCAAAAATTATTTTTGTTATCACTTACCTACTCGAGGACGAGCAGGAGTTAAGCTTGGGGATGATGATACGTTGCAAACGTATCTATAATTTTTGATGCTCCATGCTTGTTTTACACCAATTACTTTATGTTTTGTTTACACTTTGTGGCATTTTTATGTATTTTCTGGAACTAACCTATTGACAAGATGCCACAATGCCAGTTCCCTGTTTTCTGCTGTTTTTGTGTTTTAGAGAAATTAGTAAAGAAATATTCTCACAATTGGACAAAACAAACGCCAAAGTTACTATTTTTCTCGATACGACACAGAGTCCAAAGCAGAGACGGAGGAGGGCACTAAGGCGGCCACACCATAGCCAGGCGAGGGCCCACCTCTAGCCGCACGGCCCTAGGGTGTGGGCCTGTCGGGCGTCCACCGACATTTCCCTTCCGCCTATACAATGCCCCCGAGGCGAAAACTCTAAATAATTAAGCCTCCGTCCATGAAAAGTTCCGCCGCGCCGCCACCATCAAAGACGAGATTCGGGGGATAGAAGTCTCTGTTCCGGCACCCTACCGGGATGGGGAATTGCCTCCGGAGCCATCTCCATCAACTCCACCGCCATCTTCATTGCCGTTGCTAACTCCCATGATGAGGAGGGAGTAGTTCTCCCCCGAGGTTGAGGGCTCTACCGGTCTCTATGTGGTTTATCTCTCTCTCCCATGGTGTGATCTTTATGTGATCATGAGCTTTGTAATCTGGTTGATTTAGTAGATGTTACTCTCATCTATTATGCTACTCAAGTGCTTTTATTAATGTGATCTCCGGAGACACCTTGTCCCACGGTGTGAAGGTGACAGTGTGCGCACCGTGTGTGGCTCTTAGGCTAAAGATTACAGAAATACTTATCATGAGTTATAATTTGAGTTGGATGTCTCTATGAAATTGTGGTGTTTGTTTGGAACCATCTAGAGCTCAAGGTGACAGTGTGGAGTTACCTAGATGGGGAATGCGAACTTTAAGGTGTGCTTTTATAGCCCTACGTGGTGAATTGGTGTTTGTTATCCAACCGGAGAGTAGTTCAGAGTAGCATAGTGAAGAGAAGATGTTTATGTGTTCAATTATGATATCATTGTTGAGAGTGTCCACTAGTAAAAGTATGATCCCTACGTTTTGTTTCTAAGCATTGAAACACCGTTTACAACCAGTTCTGCTACATGTTTGCTTGCTGCCATTTTTATTTCAGATTGCAATTACCACTTATAATAATCCATATACTTGTATTTCACTATCTCTTCACCGAACTAGTGCACCTATACACCTGACAAGTGTATTGGGTGTGTTGGGGACACAAGAGAGTTCTTGTATCTTAATTGCAGGGTTGCTTGAGAGGGATATCTTTGACCTCTTCCTCCCTGAGTTCGATAAACCTTGGGTGATTCACTTAAGGGAAACTTGCTACTGTTCTACAAACCTCTGCACTTGGAGGCCCAACACTGTCTATAAGAATAGAAGCGTGCGTAGACATTAAGCTTTTTTCTGGCGCCGTTGCCGGGAGGTAAGGTAAAAGGAACTCACATCCTCTGGCTACTAAGCTATCTTCTAGTACTGTTGCTGGTGTGTGAGTGTTCAAAGTTATTTCCTTTAGATTCTGCAATTATATCTTTTTGTTTCTTGTTTTTATTTTCACTAGTTAGGCTTAACGGAAAACAACAACAAAATTAGAGAGCTTTATAGTATTTTTCCTGAGTTAGGACATGAAGTGTTTGAAGAGAAAATTAAAAAACCTATGGAACTTGATTTGCAAGCTAATAGAAATGTTATTAGTATGAATTATTTGAACACCATTATTGCTAATGCTATGGAAAAGTCTAAGCTTGGGGAAGCTGTTTTTTATGAAAATGGTCTCTTTAGTTCCCCAGCTTTAGAGGAGAATTTTTTCTCTGATGATACTTTATCTCCCATATGTGATAATTCTAAAGAAGAGGTACCTATGATTTGGGCCATAAGGGAGCGGCACATGAAGGAGGCTCTGGGGTATTGCTGCATGGAGCGAGCGGACCATAGGTGCTCCCGTGCGTGGTGGTTTAGGCCACGTTTGAGCGGCACATAGGTTTTGCCTACCGATCACGAGCGACGAGGAGCCAGCGAGCGACCACGTCAGATCTGATTTTTAAATCAGAACGTTTCTAAATTACAAATAAATTTGATAATCTGAATGCTTTTCCAATTCGAAACATTTTGAAAAATATGAATACTATTTTTCCTTTTCTTTTTCTAGTGTTTTCAAAATCAGAACGGTTTTAAAATTTGAATGATTTAAAATTGAACAAGTTTAAAATTTGAACAAATTTCTACATTAATATTGTTCATAATCTGAAAATTTACGAAATCTGGATAATTTGAGCAACTCTAAAATTGAACGATTTTAGATTCTGAACGATTTTTAAATTTGAACGATTTTCAAATTTGAAATTTTTTCAAAATTTGAAACATTTTCATAATCTGAACGTTTTGAACAATCTGAACATTTTTAAAATTCGAACATCTTTAGAATCTAAACAGAAAAAGCAGGAAAAAGGGAAAAATAAAAGAAACATAGCGAAAACCAATCGAAAAACCGCAGCAAAAAAGTGAAAGAACCGTGCAGAGAAACCCGAAAAAACCAGCCCCGGATTTTCTGTTGATTTACCTATATGGGTTGGCCTAATAGCGCAAGGTTGCCTGTCGCAGCTATATATCACAATGAGCGATGTATAAGGATCCCCGATACTACCGTAGCGAATCGAGCATATCATCACCATCGAGACGTTGACGCTCCAAAAAATACATTTTATTTCCATCATTGCGTTTTAATGTTGTTTCTACGTAGTACAGAAGATATCTTTTTTTATAGACAATACCATGATATATCATAGTAGGAAATAGTATATGGTACAGATACATAAGCTGTCTCCGGCGATTATAAAATAAGCAAGCTCACATCAACAAACAAGATAACTCTTTTATACGTGATAAGCAACCTCAATCCAATAAACAGTACATCTATTTCATTCAGTACAACGGCATAAGATTTTTTATTCTTAACAGGTTTTACGAATTTAGTGCTCATATGCAGGAGTAATTGTTCCGGGGAGCCAAACCGCAATGTCATGCAACCTCCACAATGCATGAAATTTCTATCTTCTTGTGGTGACGTAATTTACTCCACCCAAGATTCTTCTTAACAATCGATACTACATATATTTAAAATAGTTCATGGACACTACAGGAAACGGGCAATAGGCCGACGGCCCGACGCCGTCGGCATAGGCCAAATAACCCGCGCCACAGGCTATAGTCGAGGGCGGCCGTGGGCGTATCGCCCTCGGGTCCTTCAGGTATCTGCGTACAGGTATTTGTCGTTGGCGTAGAGGATGCCCTCGATGTAGACTTGGCAGGCCCATCGCTAACAGATGACGGCCGTTAGACGTCGAACAGGCTACACCGACGGCTTTGCCCTCGGGCTAGATTTTCGATTTTTTTCCAACTTTTTTCCAAAAAAAAATTCAATTTTTTTTTCAGACTTGTTAATTTCACAACGGACATTTTTAACTCTCAGCACGTTTAATGTAAAATCAAATTGCACTTGTGGTCAAACTTCCCGCTCGGCCACCCATCCTCACACTACTCCAACCCCAACACGCTTAACTTCTCCATTCCTTCCGGATGACCTATCAAGAAAGAAATCATATCTTAGTGATAATAGTACCATATCAATCATATTAACTCTTGGACTGTGGTGTCACACATTTTTATTTTTGAATTCCATACAAATACTTAAATACACAATAATGAATAAGTAATAATAATAATAATTTTCAATTCAAATAAAATAAAATAATTAATATTTTTCTTTTTCTATTTAATATGGAATATTTAATATCTTTAAATCCTTAAATCTGAATTTGACAAATAATATGTCTAAACCTATCAAAAAATGAGGAGAATCCAAATATAACATCCATATCGTCTTGTGAATCTAAAAAAAATGATATTTCCAAAAAAAAAATCATGAGCATAAGATCATGTATGTGTAGTTCAAATTGACCATAGTTCAAATCGAGCATTAGGTACATGTATTTTTTTAAATATATGTAGACCACGTATATCGACTTGAATCATTAGTATGTGACATAAGAAGATTATGTGGGCAGGTTTTTCATATTTTTTGAATTTTTTATGCTGATTTCATTTTTTTCTGAAATGTGTAATATTTAAGTGTATATAGAGAGATCTTATTCTTCTGCAAATTTGATATATTATTTGTATTTATCTTAATTATAATGATTCAGTTATGATTTTTCTAAAATTAATATGATAAAATGGAAAATAGCTATGCCGGCGGCATTGCCGTCGGCATTGCCGGCGGCGTAGCTTCAAAACCTATGCCGAGGGCTTTGCCCTCGGCGTGGACCGTCCGCCTTGACGCGGTCGTAACACTGTTAGCCTGGGTTGGCCTACACCGAGGCTGGCATATACCCCGAGGGCAGCTGTCGGCCCAGACATGGGTACACCGAGGGCCTATCCTATGCCAAGGCCGGGCGGGCGGGCGGGCTGGATTGCCAGCCCTCTACGCCGACGGCCCCGATGTTTTCCGTCGGCGTAGAGGCTGGCCGTCGGCTCCAGACATCAGTCCTGTAGTGGGTGAAGATACACAAGCTGTTTTCAGCGATTATAAAATAAAGTACATATAAGAATATGAGCAAATCTACGAGGTCTTTAAACTCTTCTTTTACATCACAGGCAGCCAAATTGACATGCCATAAATACCAAACGATAGGCTCGTAAATACCGACGATGGTTCTCCCATATTTTTAAATCTAAGCCGCAATGCCATGGCTACGTGCATGCGCGCAACCATTAAACTAATCACCCGACATCAGCGAGAGCAACAACACCAGTATTCCAGGGAAAAAGAGACCGAACAGCCTGGTCGACATCGCTAGAGAGCCGAAAGTACGAATCACCATTGTCGATGGTGTAGCATCTGGGATAAATATTACAAGGACTAGTTCAATGCCCGTGCGTTGCAACGGCCTCTAAAATATTTTATTTCTGCACATGTAAGCATAATACATCTCAATATTTGTCGCATATAGAAAGATAGAGAAATATAGTATTCAAGAAACTATAGAATTATACATTTTGATGTGATTGGACAAAAAGTTATAGTTTGATTTCTATGCATAGTAATAGAAAACCCATATACTCATCTTATTCTTAGTTAGGTGTGTTAAACTATATAGTTATCAGATACGGTTAGTATCTAGGATTGTAGTTATCTTGTATAACAACCTGTACTTATCCTCCTGTAAACCCTAGCGGCAGCCCTAGAGGCGCCCTATATAATGATCCTGAGACCACCGCATTAGGTGTGTCGATCCAATCTCTTCTCTCTTTGTTTCACAAGGTATCAGGCCATCTCGCATAACTGCTCGATGGGTTCTCCTCCCTCCGGCGCCATGACTTCCTCGACCCTGGCTTCTCTGCCCATGCCCTCTGGGCTCTCGGCGGCGACATCTTCCGCTGTTCCCCAACCCTCTGCTAGCCTCATTACTGCCAAGCTTACCCCCTCCAACTTCCTCCTCTGGAAAGCACAGATCCTTCCTCCCCTTTGCATCGCCGGTATCACTTGGCTATGTCGACAGCACCACCCCTACTCCTCCTTGCATCCTCCCAGCT
>NC_041381.1:712265954-712285592 GCF_002162155.2 Triticum dicoccoides
CTCCTAACCCGGAGTATGCTGCCTGGTTCCGTCAGGATCAGATCATCCTGAGCTATCTTCTTGCCTCGCTCACCGATGATGTGCTTCAGCAGGTCCATCTCTTCGACACCTCCCGCGCCATCTGGGCGCACCTCGGGGAGATGTATGTTACCCACTGCCGTGCCAGTGTGGTGCAGATCAAGATGGACATGATGAACTTCCGCAAGGGCAACCTCTCCATGGTGGACTATATCGCCAAGATCCGCTCCAATGCAGATCAGCTCGCCGCCGCGGGCCGTCCCATGTGCCAGGAGGACATCATCACCGCCTTCATCACCGGGCTCGACAACGAGTACGAGCCCCTCATCACTGCCATCATGACTCGCATCAACGTCATGACCTTGGGAGAACTCTACTCCCATGCCATCTCCTTCGAAAGCCGCCGCGAGTACCACGCGGCTCGTCTTCAACTGTTGGGGATCGTAGCAGAAATTTAAAATTTTCTACGCATCACCAAGATCAATATATGGAGTCATCTAGAAACGAGAGAGAGAGAGAGGAGTGCATCTACATACCCTTGTAGATCGTGAGCGGAAGCGCTCAAGAGAACGGGGTTGATGGAGTCGTACTCGTCGTGATCCAAATCACCGATGATCCTAGTGCCGAACGGACGGCACCTCCGCGTTCAACACACGTACGGAGCGGAGACGTCTCCCGCGCCTTGATCCAGCAAGGAGGAGGGAGAGGTTGAGTAAGAGGGCTCCAGCAGCAGCACGACGGCGTGGTGGTGATGGAGAGGCAGTACTCCGGCAGGGCTTCGCCAAGCTATGACGGAGGAGGAGAGGTGTTGGGGAGGGGAGGGGCTACGCCTTGGAGGTGTGTGTGCAGCCCTCCCCTCGCCCCTCTATTTATAGGGGGAGGAGGAAGGGGGCCGGCCCCCTCTAGATGAGATCTAGAGGAGGGGGCGACGGCCAAGGGGGGAGGGCTTGCCCCCCAAGCAAGGGGGGCGCCCCCTTTAGGGTTCCCCCCCCCCAACCCTAGGTGCATGGGCCCAAGGGGGGATGCGCCCAGCCCTCTAAGGGCTGGTTCCCTTCCCCCTACGGCCCATGAGGCCCTTCGGGAGAGGTGGCCCCTCCCGGTGGACCCCTGGAACCCTTCCGGTGGCCCCTATACAATACCGGTATGCCTCCGAACTTTTCCGGTGACCGTATTAAAACTTCCCATATATAAATCTTCACCTCCAGACCATTTCGGAACTCCTCATGACGTCCGGGATCTCATCCGGGACTCCGATCAACATTCGGTAATCACATACAAGTCTTCCTAATAACCCTGGCGTCACCGAACCTTAAGTGTGTATACCCTACGGGTTCGGGAATCACGCAGACATGACCGAGACAGCTCTCCGGCCAATAACCAACAGCGGAATCTGGATACCCATGTTGTCCCCCACATGTTCCTCGATGATCTCATCGGATGAACCACGATGTCGATGATTCAAGTAATCCCGTATACAATTCCCTTTGTCACACGGTACGTTACTTGCCCGAGATTCGATCGTCGGTATCACAATACCTCGTTCAATCTTGTTTCCGGCAAGTCACTTTACTCGTTCCATAATGCATGATCCCGTGACCAACCACTTGGTCACACTGAGCTCATTATGATGATGCATTACCGAGTGGGCCCGGAGATACCTCTCCGTCATACGGAGTGACAAATCCCAGTCTTGATTCGTGCTAACCCAACAGACACTTTTGGAGATACCTATAGTGCACCTTTGTAGTCACCCAGTTATGTTCTGACGTTTGGTACACCCAAAGCACTCCTACGGTATCCGGGAGTTACACAATCTCATGGTCTAAGAAACCGATACTCGACATTAGAAAAGCTTTAGCAAACGAACTACACGATCTTGTGCGATGCTTAGGATTGGGTCTTGTCCATCACATCATTCTCCTAATGTTGTGATCACGTTATCACTGACATCCAATGTCCATAGTCAGGAAACCATGACTATCTATTGATCAACGAGCTAGTCAACTAGAGGCTCACTAGGGACATGTTGTGGTCTATGTATTCACACATGTATCACTGTTTCCGGTTAATACAATTATAGCATGAACAATAGACAATTATCATGAACAAGGAAATATAATAATAATCATTTTATTATTGCCTCTAGGGCATATTTCCAATAGTCTCCCACTTGCACTAGAGTCAATAATCTAGTTACACTGTGATGAATCGAACACCCATGGAGTTGTTGTGTTGATCATGTTTTGCTTGCGGAAGAGGTTTAGTCAACGGATCTACGACATTCAGATCCGTATGCACTTTGCAAATATCTATGTCTTCATCTTGAACATTTTCACGAATGGAGTTGAAGCGACGCTTGATGTGCCTGGTCTTCTTGTGAAACCTAGGCTCCTTGGCAAGGGCAATAGCTCCAGTGTTGTCACAGAAGAGAGTGATCGGCCCCGATGCATTGGGAATAACTCCTAGGTCAGTGATGAACTCCTTCATCCAGATTGCTCCATGCGCTGCCTCTGAGGCTACCATGTACTCCGCTTCACATGTAGATCCCGCCACGACGCTCTGCTTGCTGCTGCACCAGCTTACTGCCCCACCATTCAAAATATACACGTATCCGGTCTGTGACTTGGAGTCATCCAGATCTGTGTCGAAGCTAGCATCGACGTAATCCTTTACGACGAGCTCTTCGTGACCTCCATAAATGAGAAACATATCCTTAGTCCTTTTCAGGTACTCCAGGATATTCTTGACTGTTGTCCAGTGTTCCATGCCGGGATTACTTTGGTGTCTTGCAACCAAACTTACGACAAGGTTTACATCAGGTCTGGTCCACAGCATGGCATACATAATAGACCCTATAGCCGAGCATAGGGGATGACACTCATCTTTTCTCTATCTTCTGCCGTGGTCGGGCATTGAGCCGAGCTCAATTTCACACCTTGCAACACAGGTAAGAACCCCTTCTTGGACTAAACCATATTGAACTTCTTCAATATCTTATCAAGGTATGTGCTTTGTGAAAGACCCATGAGGCGTCTCGATCTATCTCTATAGATCTTGATGCCTAATATGTAAGCAGCTTCTCCAAGGTCCTTCATTGAAAAACACTTGTTCAACTAGGCCTTTATGCTATCCAAAAGTTCTATATCATTTCCCATCAAAAGTATGTCATCCACATATAATATGAGAAATGCTACAGAGCTCCCACTCACTTTCTTGTAAACGCAGGCTTCTCCATAAGTCTGCATAAACCCAAACGCTTTAATCATTTCTTCAAAGCAAATGTTCCAACTCCGAGATGCTTGCACCAACCCATAAATGGATCGCTGGAGCTTGCATACCTTGTTAGTATTCTTAGGATCGACAAAACCTTGCGGCTGCATCATATACTATTCTTCCTTGAGATAGCCATTAAGGAATGCCGTTTTAACGTCCATTTGCCATATCGCATAATCATAGTATGCGGCAATTGCTAACATGATTCGGACGGACTTCAGCTTTGCTACGGGAACTTGTCGTAGTCAACTCCTTGAACTTGTCTCATCGTAGTCAACTCCTTGAACTTGTCGATAACCTTAGCGACAAGTCGAGCCTTATAGATGGTAATATTACCATCCGCGTCCGTCTTCTTCTTAAAGATCCATTTATTTTCTATCGCTCGCCGATCATCGGGCAAGTCTGTCAAAGTCCATAATTTGTTTTCATACATGGATCCTATCTCGGATTGCCATCGCTTCTTCATAGTTCGAAGGTTCACCGTTATCTAGCAACATGATTTCTAGGACAGGGTTGCCATACCATTCCGGGGTGGAACGTGTCCTTGTGGACCTAGGAAGTTCAGTAGAAACTTGATCCGAAGTACCTTGATCATCATCATTAACTTCCTCTCTAGTCGGTGCAGGCACAACAGGAACATCTTCCTGAGCTGCGCTACTTACCGGTTCAAGAGGCAGTACTTCATCGAGTTCTACTTTCCTCCCACTTATTTCTTTCGAGAGAAACTCTTTCTCCAGAAAGGACCCGTTCTTGGCAACAAAGATCTTGCCTTCGGATCTAAGGTAGAAGGTATACCCAATGGTTTTCTTAGGGTATCCTATGAAGACGCATTTTTTCGACTTGGGTTCGAGCTTTTCAGGTTGAAGTTTCTTGACATAAGCATCACATCCCCAAACTTTTAGAAACGACAGCTTAGGTTTCTTTACAAACCATAATTCATACGGTGTCGTCTCAACGGATTTAGACGGTGACCTATTTAAAGTGAATGTAGCTGTCTCTAAAGCGTATCCCCAAAATGATAGTGGTAAATCGGTAAGAGACATCATAGACCGCACCATAGCCAATAGAGTGCAATTACGACGTTCGGACACACCATTACACTGAGGTGTTCCAAGCGGCGTGAGTTGTGAAACAATTCCACATTTCCTTAAGTGTGTACCAAACTCGTGACTTAAATATTCTCCCCCACGATCTGATCGTAAGAACTTTATTTTTCTATCACGTTGATTCTCTACCTCATTCTGAAATTCCTTGAACTTTTCAAAGGTCTCAGAGTTGTGTTTCATCAAGTAACACATACCCATATCTGTTGGGGAACGTAGCAGAAATTCAAAATTTTCCTACGTCTCACCAAGATCTATCTATGGAGAGACCAGCAACGAGTAGAAAGAGAGTGCATCTACATACCCTTGTAGATCGCTAAGCGGAAGCGTTCAAGTGAACGGGGTTGATGGAGTCGTACTCGTCGTGATTCAGATCACCGATGATCCTAGTGCCGAACGGACGGCACCTCCGCGTTCAACACACGTACAGCTCGACGATGTCTCCCACGCCTTGATCCAGCAAGGAGAGAGGGAGAGGTTGAGGAAGACTCCATCCAGCAGAAGCACAACGGCGTGGTGGTGAAGGAGGAGCGTGGCAATCCTGCAGGGCTTCGCCATGCACCTACGGGAGAGGAGGAGGTGTCACGGGAGGGAGGAAGGCGCCAAGGGCTCAGGTATGGATGCCCTCCCTCCCATCCACTATATATAGGGGCAAGGGAGAGGGGGGAGGCGCAGCCTTGCCCCTTCCTCCAAGGAAGGGGTGCGGCTAAGAGGGGGGGAGGAGTCCATCCTCCCCAAGGCACCTCGGAGGTGCCTTCCCCCTTTAGGACTCTCCCCTTTTTTCTATATCTTGGCGCATGGGCCTCTAGGGGCTGGTGCCCTTGGCCCATGTAGGCCAAGGCGCACCCCCTACAGCCCATGTGGCCCCCCGGGGCAGGTGGCCCCACCCGGTGGGCCCCCGGGACCCTTCCGGTGGTCCCGGTACAATACCGATGACCCCGAAACTTGTCCCGATGGCCGAAACAGGACTTCCTATATATAAATCTTTACCTCCGGACCATTCCGGAACTCCTCGTGACGTCCGGGATCTCATCCGGGACTCCGAAACAACATTCGGTAACCACATACAAACTTCCTTTATAACCCTAGCGTCATCGAACCTTAAGTGTGTAGACCCTACGGGTTCGGGAGACATGTAGTCATGACCGAGATGTTCTCCGGTCAATAACCAACAGCGGGATCTGGATACCCATGTTGGCTCCCACATGTTCCACGATGATCTCATCGGATGAACCACGATGTCAAGGACTCAATCAATCCCGTATACAATTCCCTTTGTCTAGCGGTATGGTACTTGCCCGAGATTCGATCGTCGGTATACCGATACCTTGTTCAATCTCGTTACTGGCAAGTCTCTTTACTCGTTCCGTAACACATCATCCCGTGATCAACCCCTTGGTCACATTGTGCACATTATGATGATGTCCTACCGAGTGGGCCCAGAGATACCTCTCCGTTTACACGGAGTGACAAAATCCCAATCTCGATTCGTGCCAACCCAACAGACACTTTCAGAGATACCCGTAGTGTACCTTTATAGCCACCCAGTTACGTTGTGACGTTTAGCACACCCAAAGCACTCCTACGGTATCCGGGAGTTGCACAATCTCATGGTCTAAGGAAATGATACTTGACATTAGAAAAGCTTTAGCATACGAACTACATGATCTTGTGCTAGGCTTAGGATTGGGTCTTGTCCATCACATCATTCTCCTAATGATGTGATCCCGTTATCAACGACATCCAATGTCCATGGTCAGGAAACCGTAACCATCTATTGATTAACGAGCTAGTTAACTAGAGGCTTACTAGGGACATGGTGTTGTCTATGTATCCACACATGTATCTGAGTTTCCTATCAATACAATTCTAGCATGGATAATAAACGATTATCATGAACAAGGAAATATAATAATAATCAATTTATTATTGCCTCTAGGGCATATTTCCAACAGTCTCCCAGTTGCACTAGAGTCAATAATCTAGTTCACATCGATATGTGATTAACACTCAAGGTCACATCCCCATGTGACTAACACCCAAAGAGTTTACTAGAGTCAATAATCTAGTTCACATTTACCATGTGATTAACACTCGATGAGTTCTGGGTTTGATCATGTTATGCTTGTGAGAGAGGTTATAGTCAACGGGTCTGAACCTTTCAGATCCGTGTGTGCTTTACAAATCTCTATGTCATCTCCTAGATGCAGCTACCACGTTCTATTTGGAGCTATTCCAAATAACTGTTCTACTTGGAGCTATTCTAAATTGTTTCTCCATTATACGTATCCGGTATCTCTACTCAGAGCTATCCGGATAGGTGTTAAGCTTGCATCGACGTAACCCTTTACGACGAACTCTTTTACCACCTCCATAATTGAGAAAATTCCTTAGTCCACTAGTTACTAAGGATAACTTTGTCCGCTGTCCTGTGATCCATTCTTGGATCACTCTTGTACCCATTGACCGACTCATGGTAAAGCACACTTCAGGTGCGGTACACAGCATAGCATACTATAGAGCCTATGTCTTAAGCATAGGGGACGACCTTCGTTCCTTTCTCTCTATTCTGCCATGGTCGAGCTTTAAGTCTTAACTTCATACCTTACAACTCAGGCAAGAACTCCTTCTTTGACTGATCCATCTTGAACACCTTCAAGATCACGTCAAGGCATGTGCTCATTTGAAAGTACTATTAAGCGTTTTGATCTATCCTTATAGATCTTGATGCTCAATGTTCAAGTAGCTTAATCCAGGTTTTCCATTGAAAACACTTTCCAAATAACCCTATATGCTTTCCAGAAATTCTACATCATTTCTGATCAACAATATGTCAACAACATATACTCATCAGAAATTCCATAGTGCTCCCACTCACTTCTTTGGAAATACAAGTTTCTCATAAACTTTGTATGCACCCAAAATATTTGATCATCATCAAAGCATACATTCCAACTCCGAGATGCTCACTCCAGTCCTCAGAAGGATTGCTGGAGCTTTGCATACTTATTAGCATATTTCAGGATAGACAAAACCTTCCAGTTGTATCACATACAACCTTTCCTCAAGAATCGGCGAGGAAACAATGTTTTGACATCCTATCTGCAAGATTTCATAAATAATGCAGTAATTGCTAATATAATTCCAACAGACTCTTAGCATCGCTACGAGTGAGAAAGTCTCATCGTAGTCAACTCCTTGAACTTGTCGAAAAACATCTTAACGACAAGTCGAGCTTTCTCAATGGTGACACTTACCATCATTGTCTGTCTTCCTTTCAAAATCCATATGTACCTAACAGCCTTACGACCATTAATTAGTTCTTCCAAAGTCTACACTTTGTTTTCATACATGGATCCTCTCTCGGGTTTTATGGCCTTGAGCCATTTATCGGAATCCGGGCCCACCATCGCTTCTCCATAGCTCGTAGTTCATTGTTGTCTAGCAACATGACTTCCAAGACAGGATTACGTACCACTGTGAAGTAGTACGCATCCTTGTCATCCCACGAGGTTTGGTAGTGACTCGATCCGAAGTTTCATGATCACTATCATAAGCTTCCACTTCAGTTGGTGTACGTGCCACAGGAACAACTTCCTGTGCCCTGCTACACACTTGTTGAAGTGACGGTTCAATAACCTCATCAAGTCTCCACCATCCTCCCACTCAACTTTTAGAGAGAAACCTTTCCTCGAAAAAGGACCCGATTCAAGAAACAATCCCTATTGCTTTCGGATCTGAAATAGGAGGTATACTCAACTGTTTTGGGTGTCCTATGAAGATGCATTTTATCTGCTTTGGGTTCGAGCTTATCAACCTGAAACCTTTTCACATAAGCGTCGCAGCCCCAAACTTTCAAGAAACGGCAACTCAGGTTTCTCCAAACCATAGTTCATACGGTGTCGTCTCACCGAAATTATGTGGTGCCCTATTTAAAGTGAATGTGGTTGTCTCTAATGCCTAACCCATGAACGATAGTGGTAATTCGATAAGAGACATCATGGTACGCACCATATCCAATAGGGTGCAACTATGACGTTTGGACACACCATCACACTATGGTGTTCCAGGCTGTATCAGTTGTGAAACAATTTCCACAATGTCTTAATTCTGTGCCAAACTCGTGATTCAGATATTCATCTCTATGATCATATCATAGATCTTTTATCCTCTTGTCACGACGATCTTTCAACTTCACACTAAAATTACTTGAATCTTTCAATAATTCAGACTCGTGATTCATCAAGTAAATATACTCAACATCTACTCGAATCATCTGTGAAGTAAGAACATAACGATATTCACTGCATGCCTCAGCACTCATTGGACTACACACATCAAAATGTGTTACTTCCAACAAGTTGCTATCTTGTTCGATCTTACTGAAAACGAGGCTTTTCAGTCATCTTGCCCATGTGGTATGATTTGCATGTCCCAAGTGATTCAAAATCAAGTGAGTCAAAACGGTCCATTTGCATGGAGTTTCTTCATGCATATACACCAATAGACATGGTTCGCATGTCTCAAACTTTTCAAAAACGAGTGAGTCCAAAGATCCATCAATATGGAGCTTCTTCATGCGTTTTATACCGATATGACTTACGTGGCAGTGCCACAAGTAGGTGGTACTATCATTACTATCTTTTGGCATGAACATGTGTATCACTACGATCGAGATTTAATAAACCATTCATTTTAGGTGTAAGACCATTGAAGGTATTATTCAAATAAACAGAGTAACCATTATTCTCCTTAAATGAATAATTCGTATTGCGATAGACGTAATCCAATCATGTCTGTGCTCAACGCAAACACCAAATAACAATTATTTAGGTTTAACACCAATCTCTTTGGTAGAGGGAGTGTGCGATGCTTGATCATATCAAGCTTGGAAAAACTTCCAACACATATCGTCAGCTCACCTTTAGCTAGTCTCCGTTTATTCCGTAGCCTTTTGTTTCGAGTTACTAACACTTAGCAACCGAACCGGTATCTAATACCCTGGTGCTACTAGGAGTACTAGCAAAGTACACATTAACACAATGTATATCCAATATACTTCTATCGACCTTGCCAGCCTTCTTATCTACCAAGTATCTAGGGTAATTCTGCTCTAGTGGTTGTTCCCCTTATTACAGAAGCACTTAGTCTCGGGTTTGGGTTTTACCTTGGGTTTCTTCACTAGAGCAGCAGCTGATTTGCCGTTTCATGAAGTATCCCTTCTTGCCCTTGCCCTTCTTGAAACTAGTGGTTTCACCAACCATCAACAATTGATGCTCCTTCTTGATTTCTACTTTCGCGGTGTCAAACATCGCGAATACCTCAAGGATCATCATATCTATCCCTGATATGTTATAGTTCATCACGAAGCTCTAACAGCTTGGTGGCAATGACTTTGGAGAACCATCACTGTCTTATCTGGAAGATCAACTCCCACTCGATTCAAATGATTGTTGTACTCAGACAATCTGAGCACAAGCTCAACAATTGAGCTTTTCTCCTTAGTTTGCAGGTTAAGAAAGTCATCGGAGGTCTTATACCTCTTGACATGGGCACGAGCCCGAAATCCCAATTTCAGCCCTCAAAACATCTCATATGTTTCGCGATGTTTCAAAAACGTCTTTGGTGCCTCAACTCTAAACCGTTTAACTGAACTATCACGTAGTTATCAAAACGTGTATGTCAGATGTTCGCAACAACCACAGACAACGTTCGAGGTTCAGCACACTGAGCGGTGCATTAAGGACATAAGCCTTCTATGAAGCAATGAGGACAATCCTCAGTTTACGGACCTAGTCCGCATAATTGCTACTATCAACTTTTAACTAATTTTTCTCTAGGAACATATCTAAACAGTAGAACTATAGCGTGAGCTACGACATAATTTACAAAAACCTTTTGACCATGTTCAGGATAATTAAGTTCATCTTATGAACTCCCACTCAGATAGACATCCCTCTAGTCATCTAAGTGATTACATGATCCGAGTCAAACTAGGCCGTGTCCGATCATCACGTGAGACGGACTAGTCATCATCGGTGAACATCTTCATGTTGATCGTATCTTCTATACGACTCATGTTCGACCTTTCGGTCTCCGTGTTCCGAGGCCATGTCTGTACATGCTAGGCTCGTCAAGTTAACCCTAAGTGTTTCGCGTGTGTAAATCTGTCTTACACCCGTTGTATGTGAACGTTAGAATCTAACACCCGATCATCACGTGGTGCTTCGAAACACGAACTGTCGCAACGGTGCACAGTTAGGGGAGAACACTTCTTGAAATTGTTGTAAGGGATCATCTTATTTACTACCGTCGTTCTAAGCAAACAAGATGCATAAACATGATAAACATCACATGCAATCAAATAGTGACATGATATGGCCATCATCACCTTGCTCCTTTTGATCTCCATCTTCGGGGCTCCATGATCATCATCGTCACCGGCATGACACCATGATCTCCATCATCATGATCTCCATCATCGTGTCTTCATGAAGTTGCCTCGCCAACTATTACTTCTACTACTATGGCTAACGGTTAGCAATAAAGTAAAGGAATTACATGACGTTTAAGTTGACACGCAAGTCACAAATAAATAAAGACAACTCCTATGGCTCCTGCCGGTTGTCATACTCATCGACATGCAAGTCGTGATTCCTATTACAAGAACATGATCAATCTCATACATCACATATATCATTCATCACATCCTTTTTGGCCATATCACATCACATAGCATACCCTGCAAAAACAAGTTAGACGTCCTCTAATTGTTGTTTGCATGTTTTACGTGGCTGCTATGGGTTTCTAGCAAGAACGTTTCTTACCTACGCATGAACCACAACGTGATATGCCAATTGCTATTTACCCTTCATAAGGACCCTTTTCATCGAATCCGATCCGACTAAAGTGGGAGAGACAGACACCCGCCAGCCACCTTATGCAACTAGTGCATGTTTGTCGGTGGAACCGGTCTCACGTAAGCGTACGTGTAAGGTTGGTCCGGGCCGCTTCATCCCACGATGCCGCCGAATCAAGATAAGACTAGTAACGGCAAGCATATTGAACAATATCGACGCCCACAACTACTTTGTGTTCTACTCGTGCAAAGAATCTACGCAATAGACCTAGCTCATGATGCCACTGTTGGGGAACGTAGCAGAAATTCAAAATTTTCCTACGTCTCACCAAGATCTATCTATGGAGAGACCAGCAACGAGTAGAAAGAGAGTGCATCTACATACCCTTGTAGATCGCTAAGCGGAAGCGTTGAAGTGAACGGGGTTGATGGAGTCGTACTCGTCGTGATTCAGATCACCGATGATCCTAGTGCCGAACGGACGGCACCTCCGCGTTCAACACACGTACAGCTCGACGATGTCTCCCACGCCTTGATCCAGCAAGGAGAGAGGGAGAGGTTGAGGAAGACTCCATCCAGCAGCAGCACAACGGCATGGTGGTGAAGGAGGAGCGTGGCAATCCTGCAGGGCTTCGCCAAGCACCTACGGGAGAGGAGGAGGTGTCACGGGAGGGAGGGAGGCGCCAAGGGCTCAGGTATGGATGCCCTCCCTCCCCTCCACTATATATAGGGGCAGGGGAGAGGGGGGAGGCGCAGCCTTGCCCCTTCCTCCAAGGAAGGGGTGCGGCTAAGAGGGGGGGAGGAGTCCATCCTCCCCAAGGCACCTTGGAGGTGCCTTCCCCCTTTAGGACTCTCCCCTTTTTTCTATATCTTGGCGCATGGGCCTCTAGGGGCTGGTGCCCTTGGCCCATGTAGGCCAAGGCGCACCCCCTACAGCCCATGTGGCCCCCCGGGGCAGGTGGCCCCACCCGGTGGGCCCCTGGGACCCTTCCGGTGGTCCCGGTACAATACCGATGACCCCGAAACTTGTCCCGATGGCCGAAACAGGACTTCCTATATATAAATCTTTACCTCCGGACCATTTCGGAACTCCTCGTGACGTCCGGGATCTCATCCGGGACTCCGAAACAACATTCGGTAACCACATACAAACTTCCTTTATAACCCTAGCGTCATCGAACCTTAAGTGTGTAGACCCTACGGGTTCGGGAGACATGTAGTCATGACCGAGATGTTCTCCGGTCAATAACCAACAGCGGGATCTGGATACCATGTTGGCTCCCACATGTTCCACGATGATATCATCGGATGAACCACGATGTCAAGGACTCAATCAATCCCGTATACAATTCCCTTTGTCTAGCGGTATGGTACTTGCCCGAGATTCGATCGTCGGTATACCGATACCTTGTTCTATCTCGTTACCGGCAAGTCTCTTTACTCGTTCCGTAACACATCATCCCGTGATCAACCCCTTGGTCACATTGTGCACATTATGATGATGTCCTACCGAGTGGGCCCAGAGATACCTCTCCGTTTACACGGAGTGACAAAATCCCAATCTCGATTCGTGCCAACCCAACAGACACTTTCAGAGATACCCGTAGTGTACCTTTATAGCCACCCAGTTACGTTGTGACGTTTGGCACACCCAAAGCACTCCTACGGTATCCGGGAGTTGCACAATCTCATGGTCTAAGGAAATGATACTTGACATTAGAAAAGCTTTAGCATACGAACTACATGATCTTGTGCTAGGCTTAGGATTGGGTCTTGTCCATCACATCATTCTCCTAATGATGTGATCCCGTTATCAACGACATCCAATGTCCATGGTCAGGAAACCGTAACCATCTATTGATTAACGAGCTAGTCAACTAGAGGCTTACTAGGGACATGGTGTTGTCTATGTATCCACACATGTATCTGAGTTTCCTATCAATACAATTCTAGCATGGATAATAAACGATTATCATGAACAAGGAAATATAATAATAATCAATTTATTATTGCCTCTAGGGCATATTTCCAACAATATCTACTCAAGTCATCAGTGAGGGTGAGAACATAACGATAGCCTCCGCGAGCCTCAACGCTCATTGGACCGCACACATCAGTATGTATGATTTCCAATAAGCTGGTTGCTCGCTCCATTGTTTCGGAGAATGGAGTCTTGGTCATTTTACCCATGAGGCATGGTTCGCATGTGTCAAATGATTCGAAATCAAGAGACTCCAAAAGTCCATCTGTATGGAGCTTCTTCATGCGTTTGACACCAATGTGACCAAGGCGGCAGTGCCACAAGTATGTGGGACTATCGTTATCAATCTTACATCTTTTGGTATTCACACTATGAATGTGTGTAACATCACGTTCGAGATTCATTAAGAATAAACCATTGACCAGTGGGGCATGTCCATAAAACATGTCTCTCATATAAGTAGAACAACCATTATTCTCGGATTTAAATGTGTAGCCATCTCGTATTAAACGAGATCCAGATACAATGTTCATGCTCAAAGCTGGCACTAAATAAAAATTATTGAGGTTTAAAACTAATCCCGTAGGTAAATGTAGAGGTAGCGTGCCGACGGCGATCACATCGACCTTGGAACCATTCCCGACGCGCATCGTCACCTCGTCCTTCGCCAGTCTCCGCTTATTCCACAGCTCTTGTTTTGAGTTACAAATATGAGCAACCGCACCGGTATCAAATACCCAGGAGCTACTACGAGTACTGGTAAGGTACACATTGATAACATGTATATCACATATACCTTTGGTGTTGCCGGCCTTCTTATCCGCTAAGTACTTGGGGCAGTTCCGCTTCCAGTGCCCGCTTCCCTTGCAATAAAAGCACTCAGTCTCAGGTTTGGGTCCATGCTTTGGCTTCTTCCCGGCAACTGGCTTACCGGGTGCGGCAACTCTCTTGCCGTCCTTCTTGAAGTTCTTCTTACCCTTGCCTTTCTTGAAACTAGTGGTTTTATTGACCGTCAACACTTGATGTTGCTTTTTGATTTCTACCTCCGCTAATTTTAGCATTGAAATTACCTCAGGAATAGTTTTCACCATCCTCTGCATATTGTAGTTCATCACAAAGCTCTTGTAGCTTGGTGGGAGCGACTGAAGGATTCTGTCAATGACCGCGTCATCCAGGAGGTTAACTCCTAGCTGAGACAATCGGTTGTGCAACCCAGACATTTTGAGTATGTGCTCGCTGACGGAACTATTCTCCTCCATCGTACAACTGTAGAACTTGTCCGAGACTTCATATCTCTCGACCCGGGCACGAGCTTGGAAAACCATTTTCAGCTCTTGGAACATCTCATATGCTCCGTGTTGCTCAAAACGCTTTTGGAGCCCATGTTCTTAGCTGTAAAGCATGCCGCACTGAACCAGGGAGTAATCATCACTATGCGACTGCCAGGCGTTCATAATGTCTTGAGTTGCTGGGAAAACGGGTGCTTCACCTAGCGGTGCATCTAGGACATATGCTCTTTTGGCAGCTATGAGGATGATCCTCAAGTTCCGGACCCAGTCCGTGTAGTTGCTGCCATAGTCTTTCAGCTTGGTTTTCTCTAGGAACGCGTTGAAGTTGGGGACAACATTAGCGTGGGCCATTTGATCTACAAGACATATTGCAAAAGTTTTAGACTAAGTTCATGATAATTAAGTTCATCTATTCAAATTATTTAATGAACTCCCACTTAGATAGACATCCCTCTAGTCATCTAAGTGATCCATGATCCGAGTCAACTAGGCCGTGTCCGATCATCACGTGAGACGGACTAGTCATCATCGGTGAACATCTTCATGTTGATCGTATCTTCTATATGACTCATGTTCGACCTTTCGGTCTCTTGTGTTCCGAGGCCATGTCTGTACATGCTATGCTCGTCAAGTCAACCTAAGTGTTTTTGCATGTGTAAATCTGTCTTACACCCGTTGTATGTGAACGTTAGAATCTATCACACCCGATCATCATGTGGTGCTTCGAAACAACGAACTTTCGCAACGGCACACAGTTAGGGGGAACACTTTCTTGAAATAATTATGAGGGATCATCTTATTTAGTACCATCGTTCTAAGCAAATAAGATGCAAAAACATGATAAACATCACATGCAATCAAATAGTGACATGATATGGCCAATATCATTTTGCTCCTTTTGATCTCCATCTTCGGGGCGCCATGATCATCATCGTCACCGGCATGACACCATGATCTCCATCATCGTGATCTCCATCATCGTGTCTTCATGAAATTGTCACGCCAACGATTACTTCTACTACTATGGTAAAGTAAAGTAATTACATGGCGTTATTCAATGACACGCAGGTCAAAAAATAATTAAGACAACTCCTATGGCTCCTGCTAGTTGTCATACTCATCAACATGCAAGTCGTGATTCCTATTACAAGAACATGATCAATCTCATACATCACATATATATCATTCATCACATCCTTTTGGCCATATCACATCACAAGGCATATGATGCAAAAACAAGTTAGACGTCCTCTAATTGTTGTTGCATGTTTTTACGTGCCTGCAATAGGGTTCTAGCAAGAACGTTTCTTACCTATGTCAAAACCACAACGTGATATGCCAATTTCTATTTACCCTTCATAAGGACCTTTTTCATCGAATCCAATCCGACTAAGGTGGGAGAGATAGACACCCGCTAGCCACGTTATGCAACTAGTGCATGTCAGTCGGTGGAACCTGTCTCACGTAAGCGTACGTGTAAGGTTGGTCCGGGCCGCTTCATCCCACGATGCCGCCGAAATAAGATAAGACTAGTAGTGGCAAGTAAATTGACAAAATCTACGCCCACAACAAAATTGTGTTCTACTCGTGCATAGAAACTACGCATAAACGTGGCTCTGATACCACTGTTGGGGATCATAGCAGAAATTTAAAATTTTCTACGCATCACCAAGATCAATCTATGGAGTCATCTAGCAACGAGAGAGAGAGAGGAGTGCATCTACATACCCTTCTAGATCGTGAGCGGAAGCGTTCAAGAGAACGGGGTTGATGGAGTCGTACTCGTCATGATCCAAATCACCGATGATCCTAGCGCCGAACGAACAACACCTCCGCGTTCAACACACGTACGGAGCGGAGATGTCTCCCGCGCCTTGATGCAGCAAGGAGGAGAGAGAGGTTGAGGAAGAGGGCTCCAGCAGCAGCACGACAGCGTGGTGGTGATGGAGAGGCAGTACTCCGGCAGGGCTTCGCCAAGCTATGATGGAGGAGGAGAGGTGTTGGGGACGGGAGGGGCTGCGCCTTGGAGGTGTGTGTGCAGCCCTCCCCTCGCCCCTCTATTTATCGGGGGAGGAGGAAGGGCGGCAGCCCCCTCTAGATGAGATCTAGAGGGGGGAGGGGGCGACGGCCAAGGGGGGGGGGGACTTGCCCCCCAAGCAAGGGGGGGCGCCCGCTTTAGGGTTTCCCCCCAACCCTAGGCGCATGGTCACAAGGGGGGATGCGTCGAGCCCTCTAAGGGCTGGTTCCCTTCCCTCTACGACCCATGAGGCCCTCCGGGAGACGTGACCCTCCCGGTGGACCCCCGGAATCCTTCCGGTGGCCCCGGTACAATACCGGTATGCCCCCGAACTTTTCCGGTGACCGTATTACAACTTCCCATATATAAATCTTCACCTCCGGACCATTCCAGAACTCCTCATGACGTCCGGGATCTCATCCGGGACTCCTAACAACATTAGGTAATCACATACAAGTCTTCCTAATAACCCTAGCGCCACCGAACCTTAAGTGTGTAGACCCTACGGGTTCGGGAATCACGCAGACATGACCGAGACAGCTCTCCGACCAATATCAACAGTGGGATCTGGATACCCATGTTGGCTCCCACATGTTCCACGATGATCTCATCGGATGAACCACGATGTCGAGTATTCAAGTAATCCTGTATACAATTCCCTTTGTCACACGGTACATTACTTGCCCGAGATTCAATCATCGGTATCCCAATACCTTGTTCAATCTTGTTTCCAGCAAGTCACTTTACTCGCTCCATAATGCATGATCCCGTGACCAACCACTTGGTCACATTGAGCTCATTATGATGATGCATTACCGACTGGTCCCAGAGATACCTCTCCGTCATACGGAGTGACAAATCCCAGTCTTGATTCGTGCCAACCCAACAGACACTTTCGGAGATACCTGTAGTGCACCTTTATAGTTACCCAGTTACGTTGCGACGTTTGGTACACCCAAAGCACTCCTATGGTATCCGGGAGTTACACAATCTCATGGTCTAAGAAACTGATACTTGACATTAGAAAAGCTTTAGCAAACGAACTACACGATCTTGTGCTATGCTTAGGATTGGGTCTTGTCCATCACATCATTCTCCTAATGATTTGATCCCGTTATCAATGACATCCAATGTCCATAGTAAGGACACTACTAGGAAAAGGCCTACTAATCGCGCACCGGTTTTGCCTACTAATGGCGCACTACCGGTGCGCCATTAGTATCACGCCACTAGTATTTTTTACTAATGGTGCACCACTGGTGCGCCATTAGTATCTGGTATACTAATGGCGCACCATGCAGTGCGCCATTAGTTTTGCCCACAGTGCGCCACTAGTGTCTTCTATACTAATGGCGCACCACATGGTAGTGCGCCATTAGTAACAATTTTTTTATTTTTTTTTCTTACTCTCAGGTCACTATTTCACCTATGAGATATCCAACACATATATATACAACAAGCATCCATATAACAATCATAGCCAACACACAAGTTCCATCATATATACATACATAGCCAACACACAAGTTCCATCATATATACATACATAGCCAACACATAATTCCATCGTTACATATTACAAAAGTTTCACATTGTTCATCCAACACCGTTATCCATCAATTCACAAAAGTTTCACATTGATACAAAATAAAAACACAAATGGAAAAGAAGCACTCCATCCAGGCAGTGGAGGCAGTGGGATGTAGTCTTCTACCACAATTGGCGTGGTCATGTCGCCCAGCTGTGGGATCGCCGGCGCCACCACCGGTGCGTGGTCATTGTCAGGCACCACCACCATCGCGAGGCCACCTTCAGGCACGACCATCGCTAGGTCATCCTCAGCCAGCTCCATCTCTTGCCCATGGTCATCCACCACCATCTCTTGCCCATGGTCAGCCAACACCATCTCTTGCCCTTGGTCAGCCACCACCAGTGCTAGGTCATCCTCAGCCTGATGCCCATTGTCATCCTGCAGCTCCTCATCCCCACTCTGCTCCTCTTCTCCCGCACTCCAGTCCGGATCATCCTTCTTGTTGTCTATGCTGCTGCCAGAATCGCTGCTGCTTTCGCTACAGCTAGAATCGCTGCTGCTTTCGCTACAGCCAGAATCAATATTTTGTCTCGAGGCAGAAAGATACCATGTTTACTAAATGCATATTGCTTAATCCCTGTAACCCATGACCATTGTAGGAGTAAGCTTGTCGGTAAGCTTTTCTAATACAGTTTGGGCCCAAGCAAAGTCACTTTCGCTAAGCCAACACTCAAAAGATAATAACAACCATAAGGATATGTCATGCGTGAATACATTGAAAAGTGATGTCAAAAGGCAGGCATAAGGGTCTGGTTAGTTGAGTCATCAAATGATGAAGCTCCAATAGAACAATTGAATAAGAAAAGGGGAGATGCCTTATGGCAGCACGTTTTCCAAATTACTACATCCACTTGCAGAGCAATATGCAGTGACAGGCAGGCATAAGCATGACATGGCTTGAGCCAAAAATAATTAAATATTTCAAGCTAAAAGAGAGTAGACAATGTGAAATGACAGTATCCTTGCTTACAACTAGTCCCTGGAAGTTGGTATAGTATGGTACCGGGCAATCAACGCAGACATATTAACAAACAAGCAACATAAGAAGAACAAACACTAAAATACACGGGACATAGCTTGAACAATTAATTATTTGTCAACGTAGAAAAGCAATACTGTCAAATGACAGCATCATCTCATACAGCTAGCCCTGTAAGTTACAACAAAATGGTACTAGATAGATTAACCAATGTGCAACTTAAGACAGACCATCACTAAAATGTAAAATCAATGTATGCAATCAAACTCTATTCTTCCTTTAAAGTCAAATGGTACTAGACAGATTAACCAATGTGTAACTTAAGACTTTAGGATTCTCACAATCTGTCAATGTAGTACATGCCAACAGGTGTACAAGGTGGCGACGAGGCGGACGGTGGGGAGGCGGGGAGCTTCGGACTTGCGGGCGGGGCTGACGGCGGGGAGGAGGGCGGAGGGGAGGTGGAGGGCACAGCGGAAGGGAAGGGAGGGAGGGAATGGGGAGGAAGGGTGGAGAGGGAGGAAGGAG
>NC_041381.1:712286490-712294571 GCF_002162155.2 Triticum dicoccoides
GTGGAGCGAGGGAGGGTGCGGGGGGTGCTCGGCGGCGGTGGAGCGCGGGCCGGGGAGGGCGCCATTAGTAGTTTTGTAAAAAAGTAAAATAAATAAATATATATACTAATGGCGCACCCGGTCATAGTGCGCCATTACTAGTTTAAACTAGTAATGGCACACTGTGAAACGGTGCGCCATTAGTAGTTTTGCAAAAAAAAGAAATAAAAAAATACAGTAATAGCGCACTTTCTGGCTGGTGCGCCATTACTAGTTAGAACTAGTAATGGCGCACTTCAACCTGATGCGCCATTAGTATGTATGGAAAAATGGAAAAAAATAATACTAGTGGCGCACCTTGTGTTTGGTGCGCCATTAGTGTCTTCCACACTAATGGCGCATCACCAACCGGTGCGCCATTAGTATATAGTAGTGGCGCACTACTTACCTGGTGCGCCATTAGTATCAATCCTATCTATATCCCTTTTCCTAGTAGTGGGAAACCATGACTATCTGTTGATCAATGAGCTAGTCAACTAGAGGCTCACTAGGGACATGTTGTGGTCTATGTATTCACACATGTATCACTGTTTCCAGTTAATACAATTATAGCATGAACAATAGACAATTATCATGAACAAGGAAATATAATAATAATCATTTTATTATTGCCTCTAGGGCATATTTCCAACATCAACTTCATACGGGTGGATCCTCCGTCAACTATGTCGCCCGCGACAACAACTGCAACACCAACAACCGTGGCAAGGGCAACTACCGCGACAAGGGTCGCGACAACTCTGGTGACCGTGGTGACTACAACAACAACAACCGTGGAGGGTACCGTGGTGACTGCGGTGGTGGTGGCAATCGTCAGAACGGTAATCGTGGTGGTGACCGCGGTCACCATGGCGGTGGCGGGGATGCACGTCTGCAGTGCCAGCTCTGTCGGGGCCCTGGGCACTATGCCTCGGAGTGCGCTTAGCGCTACAACCACGCCTTCCAACCTCAACACTCCTAGATGGTGGGTCTCGCTGCCGCTTCACCACCATCCATCCTCGGCGACCCTACCTGGTCCACTGACACGGGGGCTACCGATCATATCACGTCGGATCTGGACCGTATCACCGTGAGGGAAAAGTACCCTGGACGGGACCACATCCACACTCCCGACGGATCAGGTTTGCACATAGCTCATCGTGGTCATGCCCTTCTTCCTACACCCTCTGTCAATCTTAAACTTCGCAACATATTACATGTTCCCAATGCCGACAAGAACCTTCTTTCTGTTAATCGTCTTGCCGTTGACAATCATGCTTATCTAAAATATTATCCTACTCATTTTCTTATGAAGGATTTGACAACCAAGATGGTTCATCTTCACGGCAGATGTGAAAATGGGCTCTATCCCATTCGGCCTTCACGTTCTCATGTCTTGTCTTCAGTTAGGCTCTCTGCTGAAGATTGACATGCTAGACTCAGCCACCCGTCCACACAAGCTGTTCATCATGTTTTGGCGTCCAATAAATTAGCATCGTCGAGTCGGGCTTTGACCATGTGTGTAATGCTTGTTAACAGGGCAAAGCACATCAGCTACCTTTTCCTAGATCTTCGAATGTTTCCTGGTTTTCATTGGAACTTATTTTCTCAGATGTGTGGGGACCTGCCAAAACCTCCTCTGGTGGGTCCCAGTACTATGTTTCATTTATTGATGATTATTGTAAATTTTTGTGGATTTATCTTCTCAAACAAAAGTATGATGTGTTTGATGTCTTTCGTGATTTTCTTGCCCATGTTGAACGCCTCCTATCTCGCAAAATCCTATGTGTTCAATCAGACTGGGGTGGGGAATACGAAAAACTTAGCAACACATTTTTTCGGCAACTTGGCATTGCTCACCACGTCTCTTGTCCACACACACACACCAACAAAATGGCTCGGCCGAAAGGAAGCACCGTCACATTATTGACATGGGTATCTCCTTATTATCGCATGCGTCTATGCCCCTCCGTTTTTGGGATGAGGCGTACTTGTACGCATGCTACCTTATCAACTGACTACCTAGCCGCGTCATTGGCAATATGAGTCCCATGGAAAAATTGTTTTCCACCAAGCCTGACTACGCATCTCTTCGCACGTTCGGGTGTGCATGTTGGCCTAACTTGCGCCCGTATAACACTCAGAAACTTGCGTTTAGATCACAATAGTGTGTGTTTGTCGGGTACATCATTCATCACAAAAGATATAAATGTCTTCACGTACCTACCGCTCGTGTATATATATATATATATATATATATATATATATATATATATATATATATATATATATATATATCACGAGATGTTATCTTTGATGAACAAAATTTTCCTTTTACCAATGACCAACCCTCTCCAATACCGCCTCGCGTTGCTGAACATGCAATCCTTTTATTTCCACATGACCACATGAACTATGGTGCATCTGTTTCTCGAACTAATCTGGATGCAGGTACCGATTCGGTGCAGCAAAACCCATCTCCGGACTCCCAGGCAGATCCTGTCTCCCAATCCGCCGCCGCATCAGCCTAGGATCACAAGGTGTGTCGATCCAATCTCTTCTCTCTTTGGTTCACAAGGTGTCCGTGGGATGTATGAAATAAAACCATAAATTTACACACTATTGTATCGATTGAGAACTCAAGAGCAAAGCCCGTTTCCAACCTCGACTCGGCAAACGTGGTTTCTTACCCATCATGCTTCTCTCACCAACGACCACCATGAAGCCATTGCTTTTCTCTCCATGATCTTTGGTCCTTCTCCACCAGCAATGTGAAAAAAAGGCAATATGACAGCTTCATACTCCATGGTCTTTCTTTTGAGCTTCAAGGTAGTATGATAGTATAATCAGTGTACAGTACTGTCCAAGACCGAACCAAACTGGTTCATATAGCTGTAAAAATCTCTTGTGATCAACAACAAAACTAATGCTAATATTGAGGATTTCAAACTTGAAGCATTTGGAGATGAACCAACAAAAAAAAAATTGAGCGGCGGTGTCAAAAGTAATTGTTGACCTTTGTCAAATGGACTGCATGCTTTTAAATCAAGATCATGCAACTTTACAAGACTTGCATCTCAATAAAACCATATCAGTTGCACATGCAGATGAGAGAAATGGGAAATACTCTATTTCATTCAAGGGTTGTAGTATGTCAATTATTAAAACGCAAGCACATTATAAGTCACAAACCTCCAACGCGCAGATAATTTCGAAAATGCCTAAACCTTAGATAATTTGGGAAAGGAGGGTGGCTACAGTCCCCTTGGCTGATATACATAGGTCTAGCTGTAACATCTTTGGGCAAAGCATCATTTGCAACTGGTAACCACAGAATATGTATTTGGCGCTCCTACCGAAGAAAAGAAAAGAAAAGGATTTAAAAGGGAATGCCGCCTTCATAGGTCACAAACCTCGGATTGTCAACATCTTCTTGTGAATGTACACATATTTGAAATACTTGAAGCGGCTAGGATAATGTTCTTAAAAATGGGTTGCTTCAGAGATAAGAAACTAGTACTGCAGTCAGACCAAAAGGAAATTCAAGGGCACAAAATACTTCCAGCAGGCCTTTGCAAATTGGCAATTAATTAAAAAAAGGTGATGTATTGGCACAAACACATGATGCAGAAGTTTAATTCAAGGACGGGGAAGTAAGAATAAGGCCACGTACGTACTAACGAAAGAGGGGATCAAGGACGAGCTGTAAAATCCAAATGAAAATATCAATACATAATGAACAGCACCATTGCGTTGAAATACCACAAGTCGCTGCTAGTAAGATTACATATGCCGGCTCTCTTGGACAACAAAGCCTAAGTCAGGATTCGACTACGCACGATTAATTTGTTGTGTTTGACGTTCCTCTTCCTCTCTTTTTTTTGCGATTAAGTTGCTGCTACACTAATGTCAAAAAATATCTTACGTTATGGGACTGAGGGACCAAGACAGCTTAATAATTAATTAATGGTCACACTCCAACGGCAGGACCGGCTAGCTAAACGGACACGCTGGATGATATGTTATCACGTTTCCCCATGAACTCCAAATCTGGCGAAACCACCTACCGTCGCACGAGGGAAGGCGCTGCCGGTCGTGGAACACGCGGTCTGCAGGTCACATCGGTCCACGCCTTGTTGGGTTCACGCGGTCCAGACGCCATGCACGCCAAGTAATTGAGAAAGAGAGAGGCATGCACGCACGCGAAGCACGCTGCCCTGTGACTAAACAACGAATAATGGGCTCGTCCTTGTCCATAGCCAGGCTTCGAATGGGTTTGTTATAGAGCTACTGCTGCTGGAGATGATCAAAGAAAGACAAGTCTTCGTAGTAGGCACGTGCCGTTGTTGGTCTAGTCCCGGCCACACCGTCAATGTATCAGCTAGCGTGAAGCATCGATACTTTATACGTCCAAACAAATGCACTAGTAGTATGGTCTTTGCATGCTTGGTGCTGCTGCATGTGGGCTGTGGAGGTTTTTGAGCATACTGTCTGCATGCATGCATCTCGATAATAACAATCCAATCCAATCCAATCCTATGGTCTTTGCATGCTTGGTACAGTGCCTACCAATCCAATCCTACTGTCTGCATGCATGCATGCATCTAAATGCGGCGGGCGTCCTGTGGGTCACGAGGAGCGTGACCAGACCGCGTGTTCCACCAAAAAAAAAACAAAAAAAAAATGATACGGTCCCTCGTCGAACACGGTGCCCTGTCCACCTTCATACCAAAAGATAAATCCGCACTCGTTTTTACTGTTTTTTTACCAAGATTTATTTTAAATCTCTACTTTTAATGGACGAGTTGGTGAATCGTCTCTGCGGTTTATTTTCGCTGGGTTTTTTTCGTCTCTCTTCCCACCACCCCCTCCCAACACCCACTAATCCACTGAATAGTCATCACATTTTATCATGCAATCAGAAAGCCGTGGTGTTCACAACATTTTGGACAAGTGGGATAGTTATTTCATGCTAACAACTCATTGAGACCGGACTATGCACTTGCAGAGTAAAGACTCTATAGCTACGACAAATAATTTGGATCGGCGGGAGTAGAACAAATACACGTGTAAATGTTTGGTAACTGCAGAGGAAATGATAATATATGTAAAGAAAAGAACAATTTATGTAGATTTCATAGGATTGGTACACTGAGTGGAAAAAATGAAATAAACTAAAGAGAAGCAAATTTGAAAAATCTATAAACAAAAAGTAAAACTTAAATGCAATAATACAGAGAGTTCCTGGTGAGATTTATTACAAATCAAATGACGACTCCTTCCTTTCCAGTTTATAAGTCTTGCACGTGTATCTTGGCTGCTAATTTACCAAGTTAATTACACGTGCAAGACTAATAAACACGTACGGACGGAAGGAGATAGTATCTCCGAAGTGGAAGTAAGTACATTTAAGGGTATACTTCGATAATTGATCGAATCCCATTGGTTGGAGTGATCTTGTAGTCGCTGAACCCGGCTTCGGAGAAAATCAAGCTCCACTCGTTTTCCTCTCGCTCCATTCCATCGGAGCCCATCATGTAGATATCTAACAAAACCTGCGCCTCTTTGGAATGGTTGGGCTGAGTCACCGGATATCCCACCACCATGTCGATGATTATCACCTTTCCTCCGGCTTCTTTCGCTGGGATCGCTTCCTTGCACCGGCGCATTATCTTGACGCAATCTTCGTGTTTCCAGTCATGCAAAATCCACTGGAACCAAACATACATATTATATCCCATTAGCATAGTAGACCAGCAGAAAAAAGAAGAACATATCCAAAAATAAAAATAAAAATAAAAAATTACCTTGAGTAGAACAGCATCCGCAGGTGGGACATACTCGAACATATTTCCGGCGACGAAGGTCAAAATGTCGCTGGCGGGAGCCGCGGCGACGACGTGTGGGAGGTCCAGAACGCTGCACTTGAGGTGCGGGAACGCTCTCGCCACGGCCGACGCGGTGGCGCCATGGTTGCCGCCGATGTCCACCAGCGAGCTTTTCACTTCCCCGAACGCTCCGCCGTGCTCCTTCAACAGGACCTTCATGGCGATGCGGCTGTCCGCGGCCATGCCGTCGTTGAACAAGCCGCCATCGACCTTGGTGGTGTCCCAGAACGTGCAGCCGTTGGCCAGCTGGACGAGCGAGTGCGACTGTGCCGACTCTCCCTCTTGGCCTTGGGTAAACCACTCGGGCATTTTGAGGAGAGAGGTCCAGCATAACGTGTTGACGATGGTGCCCACCATCGGGGACAGGTTGTGCGGTGATCTCTCGACAAGGAGCCGGGAGACCCGCGTGAGCTTGTAATACGCAGCGCCATCACCGGCGTGGTCGTTGCTGCCTTTGCCTTGGACAATGGAGAATACCCCGGTGGTGGTGAGCACCCGCATGACCCGCCGGAGGTTGGAGCGCTTCGTGGGGTGGATCCCGGTGTCGGAGGCCAGCTCGGACAAGGTGGCGGCGCCGCCGCGGCGGTGGATGGCGTCGGGGATGCGCAGGTCCGTGGCGGCCTTGAGCGCCAGTGACTTGACGAAGGCGAGGCCGTGGTGGTAGAGCTCCAGCTGAGCTTGAAGTAACTCGTCGCTGCTCATGGCGAGGTCTTGGTCTCGTTCGATGTGCTGCGCGGCCGGCATGGTGTATGTGTATGATCGATCGAGTGTGGTATGCTAGCTGCTACCTGCTTCTTGCTTCTTCCTTACGTAGAGAAAACGTAGTACCTTCTTATAGATATAGATGCATGCGCATGGTTTCCTAGTAGCTAGCTTCCTTTTGCGGGTTTTTTTTTGTTCAGGGAAGCTTCCTTTTGCGGCTTGGTTTGAGGTTACTACTTCTAGTTGTAGCCTCCTCCTATCCTCGCTGTGTGGACGTAGTTTCCCATTCACCTTAGTAAACAATTTGGACCTCTCATTGAGAAGATTATATTTCCACAACAGTTTCTTTTCGTTATTTCATTTTTATGGGGATTCGTTAAAACCCACCCCTTGATGCATGTTCAAGACAATAGCATTTCTCAAGGGGCAAAACAAGAGATGACCTACAAAAAAAAGATCCTCGTTTGGACCCATGGTTCTGAAGTCCGTGCACTTCGACCCTACCTAATTGTTCACTCAAGCACCACATCACCTTGTGGTCGGCGGGTTAGGAGTAGTAACTACCATGTGTCCCCAGGGCGCTAGGTGTCCAGGTTTAGTATAATATTGATGCCATCTTTCCAAGTGACGGTATCTTGACAAGTGTTGCTCAGCACTGGTTTGGCTTGGCAGTGGCCAGGCAGCCCGCCCGGGATCGATCCCCGTTGGGGACGATTGCTGGTGTCTCACCAGGGATTGGCACCCGAATAGCATCCCTACACTTTCGTGCCACGCAAAGCAACGAACAAACAAAAACGAAAATACTAGAAACTTGAGACTCTAGAAGAATAGAAGAAGCAACGAACCAACAAAAACGAAAATACTAGAAACTTGAGACTCTAGAAGAATAGAAGAAGCAACGGAAGTAACCAGATCTGGATAAGTGGCGTATGAAGAAACCTTGGAATAGAAGAAGAACACTAGTGCAGAACCGGCCTTTAGTGCCGGTTCGTAACGGCCTTTAGTGCCGGTTCTACAACCGGTACTAAAGAGTGGGGACTAAAGGTCCCTCCTCCTTTAGTATCGGTTTGTCATGAACCGGCGCTAAAGTGCGAACACGTGGCACGAGCCAGGCCCGGGTGCGCGTAGGGGCTTTAGTACCGGTTGGTAACACCAACCGGTACTAAATGTTTGTGTTTTTTTTTTATTTTCCATTACTTTTTTTGTTTGCTGGTATTTCACGATACTACAAATTGTACACGTTATGCATATATATAAATAGATTTTCTTGTACGTATAGAACCGCATATATAGGGTCGAGTGAACAATTTGGTGAAGCCATCGCACCATCACTTGCTCACGCAACCGGGCCTCCTCTCGCAGCCGCTCCCGCTCATAGCAGCCCGTCCTCAGTCTCAGGTGCGCTAGGTGGGCCTTCGTCTTTGGCTGAGCTCGACGCCGTCACGGTAATTACATGTCGCACCAACATATATA
>NC_041381.1:712294759-712300207 GCF_002162155.2 Triticum dicoccoides
ATATATATATATATATATATATATATATATATATATATATATATATATATATATATATATATATATATATATATATATACCAACACCATTATTCACACATACACATGTATACATATACAATTTCTCCTACATATGTTGCCTTGGTGCCTCCGGAGCACGATGACAAGTGGTTCATGGGGGCGGCAGCGGGTAATAGTATTCTCCTTCGGGATTTATGACCTGGTCGAGCAAAAATCCGGCTATTTCCTCTTGAAGTGCTAGTATGCGGTCCGATGGTAGGAGCTTATCCCGTCTCTGAACTGTTAAGAAGGAGATCAATATGCATGTGTGTTAGTTGTGTGACTAGATATCGATAATGGTGTGAATAGTGTTCTGACAAACGTACCCAGTCCTGTCTATCAGATTTGCTCCTTTCGGACGTCATCATGCGAATGTTCTCGCAAACGTAGAATACACACAAATTATTCCCCGACGCCTGCTTTAGGGCCTTTACGAGAATGAAATTGAATCAGATAATGATTAATTAATCAAGCATGATAATTAATTAATGATATTGAAACAAGAATTAAAGACATGGTAGCTAGCTAGTACTACTTAATTACTTACCTTTGGTCGATGCCAAAACAACTTTTGTTTCCATTCGCCTGGAGTCACCGCGATGAACTTTGCCCATGCCCTGCCCGCCAGCAAAGAAAATTAATAAAGGGGTTATTAAATAGTTCATATCAGAAAATGACAAACTAATAATAGGCCGAGATATATATAGTTAATAATGATTGAAATTACCTGTTGACTATCCCCTTCACGATGGTGAAGTCACTTTCTTCTTTAGTTAGCGAGTCCGGTAATTCAACTTTTCCTTCCTCAACTTTAATGTCTATCAAGACCCAGTGCCAACTGCATGCGCACACATTTGCATGTCTTAAATAAGCGGGCATGTGCATAAAATTAATCAACTACCGTAAACCGTATACACTTAATTATTAATATCTAGCTAGATAGTAAGCAAAAACAGAATTTGTAGTACAAAACAGTGTGACTCACGGGAAATTGTAAGGAAGTAGTATATCTTCATTGCTATTGAGGCGCTTCAAGAACTCTACCATGCTTTCCTCTACACCTGCTTGATAAAATGGATACTTCCATATGTCCTCATTAATGGTATTTGGGTCAATGAACCCAATGCCATAGCATCCAAATTTTTTCATTTCATACTTCTTCATCCTGCATATAATACCACAGAAAAGAATATAGTGAGGATAATTACATGTAATGATTGATCAAAATTATCACTACATAATTAGCTTGAGACTTAAATTACAAAAAGAAATCACTTACAGACAATAGCAACTGACATAGACTTGTCGAGTGCGTCTTGATTGAATAACTGATATAGTTCTGAATACTCAATGGACAGAGCTTTCTCATGGTAATAATGCTCCTTCTTGACATTCACCATGAGGGACACTTGATTGGAAATCTTGGTCATGTTCATGTACCATTGATGCAATTCATACATTCTCGTTGGGAGGTCCTTGACCTTGTCTGGATGGACCAAAGGTTGGCCCCAGGCATATTTCCATTTTATTTCCGATTCTTTAAGCGGAGACATGGGCTCGATTTCGAGGAGTTGTCCAACAGAGATCTTGAGCATTTCAGCCTGCATTATATGCTCCTCCGTTATTACCACATCGCCCTGCTAGGGAACGCTAACGGTTTGCCCGCAATAATATTTGGCGTGCATACTCCTCTCATGTGTTGTTGGCACAACAAGCGGGGGGATCTCTTGCGCCGCCTGTTCTCCCAGCTGGGGAACAGTTTTCCCGCATTTTTTGCCAGCTGCTTGTTGGCTCAAGTTCGAGCTCGCTTCCTTCCGTAGCCGTGCTCGATGTAGCTTTCTGATTTGACGCTGATAGTTTGAGTCAACAGGCTTGGGAGCTGGTGCTCTAGCCATATGAATGAAGTGGTCAATCATTTTCTCAGGCACTTTCTCCTTTGGCGGCGGTGCCGGTTTCGGTCCAAAATGGGCATCCACTTGGGCCTGCACTATGGCTGCGTTTTGCTCCTCGGTCATGTCGTAAGGCCTCTGAGGAAGAGGAGTGAGGCTTGGACCATATTTATATCGCTTGTCTCCGCCTGTACTTCCTGAACAACCTCGACTCGTACCGCTACGCACCAAAGCTGTGGCATGTCTCTTCTGTGATTGCTGAGACGGCGGAGACGGCTGACGTGGAGTTGGACCAGGAGAAGTGGGCTGACGATGTGCCGGACTTGAAGCAGGAGGTGTGGCCTGACACGGTGCCGGACTTGAAACCGGAGAAGTGGCATGACGTTGTGCCGGACTTGAAACCGGAGGAGTCATCTCACGCGTTCGGGGACTTGGAGGTGGTGGCGGACTTCGAGGAGGAGTCGTCTCACGCGTTCGTGGACTTGGAGGAGCGGGAGTCTGTTGACTCGGTGGCGGACTTCGAGGACTCGACAGACGACGCGGTGTCGGTGGACTTCGAAAGATGATGCAATCATTTCTCCATAGGATGATACGATGCATGGCCTGTCCTAGTGTGCGCTCGTCTTCACCTCCAGGAATGTCAAGCGTTAGCCCCGAATATGGGTCCACCACTTCATCAACCATGACACGAGCATAGCCCTCTGGAATCGGGATGCAATGGTAGGTTGCTTCGGGGGTAACTGGAAAAGCGACGCCGTCCGCCACCTTCATGGATATGTTCTTCATTTTGGAGTGTAGCTCACAGTTAGTGTTCTCTATGATGTCATCCATAGGGTATGTATCCAGCAGTGTGTCGCCCGGGGCAGAACCAACGCTGCTTCTCGGCATGGATGGGATGGTGCTATCCAATGCTGGACGATCATCCGCTTGCTGCTGCCGCTGCTGAGACCCCCTTTCCTGGCTAAGTGAGTCGATCTGCTGCTGCTGCTGCTGGAATTTTAGTGCCAGGTCCGCGTGCCTTGCTTCTAGGCCTTGAAGACGTTCTGCGTCCTGCTTCCTCTGCTCCTCCTCCAGCTTCCTCTTCTTCTCCTCCTCCATCTTCTTTCTTGCACGGGACCTGTAGTCGTCATTCCAGTCCGAAAAGCCCTCATACCAGGGAATAACACCCATGCCTCGTGTTCTTCCCGGGTGTTCAGGATTTCCCAGGGCACACATAAGCTCGTCGTTCTCTCTGTTGCGCGTGAACACCCCCGCTCGAGCTTCTTCTATTGCGTCAAGTATCTTTTGTTCGGCTCCTTTTAGACTTGCCTACTTTGAAACGAGGCCTGTCTTTGGGTCCAACGCCCCCCCATGCGCATAGGACCAAGTTCTGCACCTGGGGGGCCAGCTCCTAGTAATCGGAGTGACCCCTGCACCCTCCATCTCTTGCTCAGACTTATCCCACTTAGGCAATCCCACTGCGTAGCCACCTGGACCCAGCCTATGGAACTGCGTCTTTCTTGCGGCATTTGCCTTGTTTTTCATCAACCATTCCTTAGATAATTCTGAATCCTTGAAGGTCACGAAATCGTCCCAGTGTTCTCTTTGCTTCTCTAGTGTTCCCTTGAAATCTGGAGTCTTCCTTTCATTAGCGAGGTAGTTGGCCCATACAGTTTTCTTGTGGGTGTTGAATGCAATTGCCATCTTCTTAAGAGCAGCGGCCTTGACTTTCTCCACATCTGCTTTAGTGAAATGATCTGGTAGGGTGAAATGTTCCATTAGAGATTTCACCAAGTCTTCTTTGGCTCTGCCATTGACCCAAGTAACACCTAGACGTTTAGTTTTTGGCTCTTTCCATTCTTGAATGGAGATCGGGAGTTTGTCCTTCACAAGAACTCCGCACTAATGAGTCCACTTATCCGCAACGTTCTTAGGCGTGAGGGGTTCGCCACTAATTTTGGTGGATTCGATGTGGTCCTTTACACCATCCTTCAACAATCTGCCCGGGCCTCGCTTTGTCTTGCTGTATGTAGAAGCAGATTTGCTCGATCCGGAGGGCTGAAAGAAGAAAGATCGATTCGTTAATATATCTTCAATAAAAAAACATGTGATGATCACCAGGATGCATGCTTATATAAATATATACCTCGCCGGAAGTCTTTGTTATTTGAAGATCAGCATTGTCTGTGTCATCACTAACATTGTCTGTGTCATCATAATCATAGTTCATGACTTCATCAGCTCTGTCGTCGAGATCGAATATCTTTCCGTCACCCTCTCCGGTATTGTTCAAATATTGGGAGCCGTCATCATTCAAATCATCTAGCCTCTGAGGGCTGCGTATGATGTCGAACAATTCCTCTTCTCTCTCTCTGCCGGTATTGTCCGCCATAGCTTTTACTTTACTAATTAATACAGAAGAAATATAAAACAATTTAGTATTCAAATTACAATGCATGGCTGCAATTAATCAATAAGGAAAAACTGAATCTCGAATACATTGTCTCGAATATATAATCTCGAATACATCATCGCCTTAACATATATAATCTCGAATACATCGTCCCGAATATCATATATCGAATACATCACTGGCTAGGTACCTAATAAAGATCGAGTACTATAGAAGAATCTAGGGCGCCACTCGCGGTTCCTGGGGCGCGGGCGGTGCACACCCAAAGAGAAGGAACCATCACAGGATCATATCTCCGGTCATCTGCCCAAAGAACCCGCCAAGTAGTGGAGAACCTGACGTCGTCCATAGCAGCCATGTACCGATGGACCTGCTCATCTTCCTCCCTGACACGGCGACGCACCACCTCCGGCGGGGCCGACTGCCTCTGCACCGAATGTGGCCCACGCGAACGCCACCAAAGAAGATCAGGGTCGACGACGGGACCCGAGGTCGGGTTCCTCACCAAGCGGCGCGCCCCTCCAGGTAGCACCTCCCAGTGCCAGCCCGGCGGAGCCCAGTCCCGGACATGGGTCCTCTGAAGCATGACGTCGTCGCGAACGGGTCGACGGCGAGGATGCGGGCCGGGCATATCGTCGAGAACAAATACTATATGCCCGCAAAAAGTAACATTTCTTAAATGATTGGATTGTGATAACTAAAATTCTATATATATGCAAATTCTAACAATTTGACATTAATCTAATTCATCTAACTAAAACTAATTCTAAAATTTCCTGATTATATAACTAACATTTCTATAACATTTCTAATTTTTATATAACTAAAAAATAGATAAATTGCTAACATTTTTATAAATATTTCTATAACTAAAAACAGAAAACATTTATAACATTTCTATATAACTAACATTTCTAATATTTATATAACTAAAAAACAGAATAATTTCCTAACATTTCTATAACTAAAAAACAGAATTTTTTTAACAAAACAAACTAATAATGTGTGTGTGTGTAGTGTGTGTGTGTGTGTGTGTAGTGTGTGTGTGTGTGTAGTGTGTGTGTGTGCATAGTGTGTGTGTGTGTGGACATGGCAGCTGGGGCGAGCT